>NW_008600625.1:13544-35944 GCF_000691845.1 Merops nubicus
TATACTCACAAGTGTTGTCTTCAGTACCAGATTTCTTCCTCCTGCCTTTAACCTCCCCTTCCACCTCACACCCCTGCAAAAGTTTTTTTTTCTGCTACAAAGGCAGAATCTGGATATTCCAGAACAAGGCTGATAAACTTGTTTATCCAGCAAGCGATGGCATTTTTGCTTTTTATTAAAACAACAATTATTTACAGACCTCTAAGTACATTTAGGTGTAATTAGAAGAGTAAAGAGCTCTTAAGAAACTTTTAAAAGCTTTATTAGATGGCACTGCCTATTTAATAAGCATTTTGAAAGAGAAGTATTTTTAATAAACCATTCATTAGAGTTAAAATGCTTAAAAAGCAACTCATATTTTAGGATGATGCATGAAATTCATGCAATCATTTTTTTAAAAAAAAAAAAAAGTCTTTCTTTAAAAGCTAAGCATTGCCATAGTAAGAATAGGTATGAACCTAATTCTTACTGACAATCTTATAGGAGTTTTATATAAATCATTCAAGTTATAATGTCCTGGCAAAAATTCTTGTCTGCCTGACTTGTCTACCTGACTGGCTCCTTCTCTTTTTCAGTCATGTTTAGTTTGAGAAACTGCTACACATAGCTCAAATTTAGAGCAGCTGTATGTTAACTGAAAGATGTTTGGAGAACTTAAAAGAGAAAGGATCATAGCTAGTATGCAGAGCTCAGTACACATTGCAACTGAATGTTGGTGTCATTCAGTGTTAAAATGTGTGATGTGCTGGTTCAGCTGGAAAGGATGATAGAAGTGTCTTGTTCAGATTTCCTTAATGTTTTAAAATTGTCCATATATTATGCTTTTTGGTGCTTTTTTTGTCCTTTCTAGAAAAGTTCTTAGGTATTTATGCAGTGCTACAATAATTTGTGGGAGCGTGAGATTCTGGGCTTTCTGAATTAAATCTTGACTGTGTTCTGTATCATGTTTGACTGAATTTGGTGGTTGAGGTTGTACCTTCTACTTCTCTTTACCTGCATATTGTCTGCAGAGGTTCAAAAGTTATCCCATGTAGGGGTTTCTGTGTAATACAGATGCTCAGTTTCTTATGGAACTTAGTTCTTTTTCCAGCCCGGTGTTGGAGTACACCAACTTGGAGTACAGCAGCTCCAGTTCCAGCACAGTTTATGCACCTTTAATTGAACAATAAGCAGCATATACTGCAGTTGTATGATGGCAGAGTGATTGGGCATTGTACCTGTGTCCATAATGTGCTCCCAAATGGGGTGTGTAAAGAGGTTTTTGCCTGTATTTTCATGAGCAGAAGCACTGCTTTGGGTCATGTGTTCCTGCTCAGCCACCCATTTATATAAAACTTGCAATAATTTGATTATCTTGGAGTTTTTACAATTTGAAAACATGTTTTTTCTTACAATTGGGTGGTGATCACTGATTCTGCATTGGCTGTCTTCTCTGTGTTCTGTATTTGGGTATGTGCATCCTCTAGAAGACTGCAGTCCTCTCTTATGTCTAGATCTCAAGCTTATTGTATTACTATCAATAACTTAGAGGAATAAATGTGCTAAGTGCTTGCATTGGCTTCCATCATTATTTTTGTTAGAGACAAGCAATCAGGAAGAAAAAAGGAAGGCAGGGAGTAATGGGCAGGCCCTTTTGTGCTTCCTGCCCCTCCTGGGCCTGGCAGACAGGGACACCCAAGAAGGATTTCAGTAGGGTCAAAGTACAAGAATCTGAAATTTTGTTACATGAACTTGCTGGTGAACCTACAGGTATCTCTGTCCAGAGCTGCAGACACTGCTGGGAAACTGAACATGCAGGCTTTACAGAACACAAGATTTAGAAACATAGATGAATTACAACAGGTTTGATGCAGGGCACATTTGTTTGATGCTGAATCCTCAGGGCTTAAACATGATTTTACAGGTAACCAAAGGATGAACAGACTTTTAAAGAAATAGTTTTTCATTTTCAGTTTACTTTTGATCATTCAGGAGTGCTATTGAGATAAAAAAAAAAAAAAGTAATTAATTTTCAGTGTTATTCTCTAAACTGGAATGTTGAAAGGGCTGTAAAGTTGGCCCAAGCTGGTAGAAATAGGATCTCTTTCTTTTGGATGCCTGAATACACCAGTGTCCTTGGATAGTGCTGTGCCATAATAGAAGACACTTCAGTGAATGGATGCTTTGAGCATTGACCAACAAATGTTCCTGAATGTTACCTTTTGTGACCCTGTGTTTGGAACTAAGGCTGAAGAACAATGATCAGTTCTGTAATTAATTTATATTCTTTTGTTAAAATTTGAGAAAACATATGAGAGTGTTACAGAATATAGAAAGCTGAGCAGCTTTAGCATTGTCACAACCTGCTTTAGCACTGGTTGTGACAACAAAATCCTTCAAATTGGGACAGTTTGACACTATCATATAGAACAACTGTGGAGTTGCAAAATCTGCATGGCCAAATTTGTTGTTGTTCTGAATGTGTCTGAATATGAACAGCACAGACTTTTAAAAGAGTATATTATGAAAAGTGCCCTACCATAAATATGCAGAATTATAGGAGAGGTACATTTCCATTTGCCTTATAATATTTTTAATTTTGAAGAAAAGTTTGGTTAGAGAGAAGTTGTCCTCTTGGGACATTTATCACTGGAAAAAGTCTGCCAGAAAAAAATATTTGCTGGTCAAAGCTTCTTTCAAATATGCAGAAATATATAAAGCTCGTAGTGATGCAGAATTGGTTATAATTATCTGATTAATATAAGTAATTATGGCACTACATAAGTGAATTTAAACATGGCCAGGAATGATCCTGTGCACTGGATACAATTATTTATGTTAGGAAATTGCTGGAAACCCCTGGGCAGGGGGGTGCCACAGGCATGGGACGGAGCACTGCAGAGCTGGGGTGTCCTCTGAACCTCCAGGGCATAGCTGGGAAATGAAAAATGCTTGAGTTCTCTGTATGAAAAGAGAGACTCCCCCCATTTATTTATACATTTATTTATCAAATATGGGATTGACCACTTCTTCCTTTGCATTTCATCATTAAAAAAAGAAAGCTGCTCAGCGTCCCACTGGCAGGTAGGCTGCAGAGTGTGCCAGTGAGCTCTGCATGCACAGGAGTAGCTCAGATTCCTCAAACCTGCTCTGTGTATGCAGATCATGAGCCGCTATTTCAAGTTGATTTTAATGAACTCATATTGGTTTTAAAGGGTCTTTTGGGAAAGAGGATGGTGGAAAACTGTGGTGACCTAACTAGAGACATAGGCTGAGTGTTGATGATTATACAAAGAGGTGATTTCTGTTAGGTTCTTAAAAGAAATATATTATTTTTTTATGGGTTTATCCCAATTTACCTATAATAAGTAGTAGACTGATACATAAATACAGGGTGGGTTTTTTGCAGCCTGGGTATCCACTTTATACATATGCATAAGTTACTAATTTTCCCAGACAAACATGGAAGAATACAATATAAAAAATATCTTCAGAACATTATTTATTTCACTTCCCTAATGGAGAAATACTAGTGCCCTTCCAATAATTCTGTTCAGCCAAAATTAAATTTTCTACTAGAAAACTGAATATAAATGTGTTATATTCTTCAGAACAGAAACTGTACATGTTACATTTCTAATTAAATTAATTGTATTTTTGTATTTCAATCCCTAATATATAGTGAACTGCAATTGATATTCTTCCCTAGGTTTTAAACTGCTAGTATGGTGACTGAGGAGAATTTTTTGAGTTGGGAAGCACTTAGAAAACATTTACTTCAGTTTTCTAATGTGATCATGTGGTGAATATTCTTCAATTCCAGGAGGTGTTCAAAACTGGTGTTTGAAAAATGAGATGATGTGGCACTTGAGGCTGTGGTCTGGTGGTTAGGGAGATGTCAGGAGGAGAGTTGGACTTGATGATCCTGGAGGTCCTTTCCAACCATACTGATTCTGTGCTTCTTGATTTGATTCATAAAGACTGAGAATTTTTAAACTTTCAGGCATGCCTGTTCTCTTTTCTGTTCGAGCTGTTAAGCAGGTAGTGTGTTCAGTAGATATCTTTACAGACACATTTACAGAAACCCTGATTTTTTTTAAGTTAAGGAACAGATGCAGAGTTTTCTGAAATTTGGACCCTTGTAGCACCCTTTTAACACATTTTAAGTGCTGTTATCTCATTTTTCCAGGTGCTGTAAGTACAGAAGAGTTAAGTGTTTTGTCTAAAATCATAAATTGATGTGAGTCACGGTTTGCATATTTGAAAATTCTTATTCAGTAGCAACATTCCTCCTCATGTTTCTCCTCTGTACTTCTGTATTTCAGGTAATTGTCAAGTCTGGACCAGGCACGTTCCTCAGCCTGGCTGTATATGAAGACTACATCTTCTGGTCGGATGGAGTGAGGAGAGCTATCCTGCGCTCCAGTAAATACACGGGAGGAGATACCAAAGTTCTTCGTTCTGACATCCCACATCAGCCAATGGGCATTATTGCTGTTGCCAATGATACTAACAGCTGTAAGTGACGAAGCAAGAAACACTATTTTAATTCCAGTACCATTCATTTCAAGAATTTTCCTTAGTTTTTACCAAGTTAAAACATTCTATGGTGTTTCGTAAGTTCTTTTTGTTGTAGGAGCTGTTACCAAAAGGTAGGGTAGAACCTCTTCCCCAAGTAAATAAATATCATTGAGTAATTATTTTCTTCTATGGACATTGTGCTCATTTGATAGCAGTTAAATAATTTCCTGTCAAATATCAACAGTTTTGAATGCTGTGAGTTCTTACAGTTATTATATCCAAGGTAGCTCCATTTATCTTTAGTGCATTAGCATCTAAGGCATGCTGACATTTTCCTCTGACTGATAAAACTTGAATCAATTGCCCATGAATCTGAGATATGGTGATCTTTGCTCCCTCAAAGACACTGGCTATTGAAGCAAATTTAATAAAACAGAGTTCATCTTTTATCATTTGTTTTTCAGGTGAGTTATCTCCTTGTGCACAAATGAATGGAGGTTGCCATGATTTATGCCTCCTGACTCCTGATGGACGCGTGAACTGCTCGTGCAGAGGGGACAGAATGCTGATAGATGATAACAGATGTGTGAGTAAGTAATACTAGCTGACACAATGCTTTCCTAGGATGTGATGCAGTTGACTATCATAAGCAAAGACAGTTGGCCCAAGCCATTAATTTTATTGCTGCTATATACTGAAAAATTGATCTGGCAATTCAGGACATACCAGACTTTTAACTATTGTATGTCTTAAGGCTTTTGGAAGGTTGAAAAGCATTCATACTTACATTCTCCTTAAATTCCAGTGTGGGTAGTTCTCTTCTGCTCAACATTGCCTATTTGCAGTTTGTTTCTGTTGACTACAAACATATTCATGTCTATAGACATACAAAACAATTATAACTTATTAACCAGCTGTTATATTTAATCATATAGAATTGTTGGTTTAGTAATTGGGAAATAAATCACTTTAGGTTGGCAGACACCTTGGAGGCTGGTTTTGTTGGAGAATATTCTGTATTACAATGTTCTGAATTCTCCTTGCATCTTCCCATGCTTCCTCTGAATCAATATGTCTCAGTAAATGATAAAGAAAATGAGATAATTGTTTTTTCATAGCTCAGAAGTGTTTCAGAGTATCTGGTCATCCATTGCAGCTTCACTGCAGCATCCCACTGCTCCTGGGCAGAAGTGATACTTATGAACAATGAAGTATGTGCTGGTAGTTTGGAAAGATGTGATCTGTGTACACACTCTGCACTTTTCTGGCTTTTCTAATAGTTTTGCAGATCTCTGGCACTGTGCTAATGCTTTGCCTTAGAAGGAGTGAATTGACTGAATTAGCTTTGGGCTGTTTCCCCAGGCTTAACCCACGTTTATAATGTGGAACCCGAATTTGTGCTTCTCCCCTCAGCAAGTGTAACTGTCTGGACTTGGAATGGAGGAAGGGCTGGAGAGAAGCCTGCAGTTCCTTCTGTCTTTGTTAATGTTGCTGTATTACAGCTCTTCTGGCACAGACACCCCTTCCAAATTCCAGTGGTTTATGGGACCTTTACTTTTGTGGGGCAGAAATCCCAACTCTTCAGCCCAAGTTCTCCACTTCCATATTTCTCTGCCCAGTATGGCTGCTCTGCTGCTTCAGTGTCAGCTCTTTGACCCTCCTGCTTTCTCTAAAACAACTTCTTTTTTTTTTTTTTTTTTTATGGTAGGGAGACACTGTAACAGTCAAGAAAAATTATATTGAAGTTTTGTCTATGATTTAACAAGATGTACCATCCTGCTAGAAGCTTAGACACTTCAGCTGCTTTGGATTATTCTGTGGTAGTCTTTTTTGCTGAAGAGCCTAAGAAGTGGCTTTTCTTCTACCAGTACAGAGTCACTTTTAGAATGCCAGTCTGTGTACGTAGAGCTGTGTTGGAGATAGAGTCCTTCACTGACACACCTGTAGTGGTTATTTCACAAACCTACTCCTTTGCTAACAGAGTTTATTTTGGTCATGCAGCTGATATTCTACATGCCAAAATATTAGGCTTTCCTGGTACGTGAGTCAATAGCACTTTGATAGCAGTGTGTTTGTAACAAGAGAAGTTGAAGAGCAGAAGTGGGCTTCTGCCAAAGACAGTCTTATTCCCCCTCCCATCATATGCCTCTCATCAGCAGGACGAGTTGTGTAAGTGAATGATGACTCAATAGACTTGCTTGGCTGGGAATTAGGAGTTTTTGGTTATAGACCTAGCTGGATCTGTGAGCAAAGCTCATTCAACTTGACACTGCAAGATCACTACAGCCAGTTAAGGAGAACTAGTGAGAACAGAAGACTGTGATGAGGTCAAGGACAGAATTAGACCTTTAAGTGTTGATGTGATTTTAAATTGGCTCAAGGCATCCTTAGGGCTAGACCCAAGTCCTTTAGAATCAAATTCTCAGGCTTGGCAGCTCAGCTACAAAGCTTTGTGAGGAGCCTGTAGCTGGTTTTATACCATACCAAGATAAGCACTGGATTATTGTGTCTAAGGTTTTAATGCAAAGGTTTCTTTTGCCACATTTATTTTGGATCCATAGCTTTGCCTTTTGCTTAATTTCCTAAAATAATGCTATCAAATGAAACCAGATTCATGAATTGATTATACATACAATCAGCATAATTGTACAGTAGCTACTAACATATCCCAAGTGTGAATTGCTCCAGTTTTATTCTCCATTTTCACACATTTCATAGTTCACCTTCCACCTTTGCCTTTGGCTCACACATACATGTTATTGTTAGTTGTTAACTAAATATTTACATAGTGCATTATAAGGTTACTGAGATTTCACAGAAAGCTCTGTCTCTGTAATTAAATATATGAAAGTATGAGTGTTAAAAATCTTACCCTTCACAATAGGGAATATACAGCTGATCTAGAGTCAAGATGTGATAGTAAAGTAGTATCCAACTAACCTGTATTACATTTACAGCTCTTACTCAAAAACTGCTTTGTCTAGCTGTATAATTGAGATACATTTTATAGGTGATTTTTCAGTGATAAAGATTTCAGTTTAAACTGTAACACTGTTTCAAAGTAGCAGACTCTTAGTCTGGTAACAGAATCCAGTGATCAATTCAGTTTGTATGGACAGGAATCTGATTGTTAATGGTTCAAAGACATTGATGAAGATTTTACTACTTTACAAAAAGGTATTTTCCACCAGAGCCAAATGTTTTTGCTTCCTGCAGATGGAATCTTGCTTCTTTCACCCTCCCTCACTGTCATGTTTTACTGATATTGATCATTCAAGAGAACTCTTATAGCTGTAAAATTTCCTGAAGATCCATTGCCTAACAGTCTGCACTTGGTCTTGTGGGTCAGATCCATCACTTGCTCAGCCAGTGGTCTCCCATCCCTTTGCCCACCAGATACTGTATGGTAGAGTACAGGAATTGCTGGACACTTGGAGTTAACTGCTGCCACCTTCTCTGAATCTGGCAAAGATTTTTCCTTTATTGCTAGGCTGCCAAGAGCCTAATGGATTTTTTTACTTCCTCACAACATGGCAGAAACCTCATTGGCTGATAAAGAAGATAAGATGAAATAGTAGCAGATTAAAAGTTTTTAAGTGTTTGGCTAAGGTATTTATATCATAAACAGTTAAGTTTCCTAGATAAATTAGAATGCAAGAAGACCTGGAATTCTTAATATCTGGAGCAATAGGAGACAAATCTTTCAGCAATCCTCATTTTACCTTCATTAAATGTAATGGACTTTATTTCATGTCATGATTTAAATTTGTTGTATGAATGCAATAAAGGCCTGGTTTGTTTGGAGGTGAAAGATGGCTAGTGGCATCTCGAAGTTGAAAAAAACACAGCCCAAATGAAAAACATAACTGCTGTCATGGTACTAACATGCTACCTTCTTAGTAGTAGTTATGATTTATACAAAACTATCATAATTACTACTGAGATAGATAAAACTGTCTACATGCATCCAGCAATTCTGTCTAGGGCTCTGTCGAATGAGTTGCTGAAATTGAACCGTAATTAAAGCCATTTTTCTCACCTGTTTCTTTATCTTGTCAAGATAGTGATTAGCTGTGGAACTGAAAGAGATTCAGCAGATGAATTCATAGATCTGTTCATTTATTTCATAATATTATATGGCATTTTTATTTTCCAAGAGCATTACAACTCTTAAAATTGCTATTAGATAAAACCATGCTTAATTCCTTATCTAAACCATGATGTAAGATTCCATCTTCTACATTATTTTGTAGAATGTTTGCAGGAAATATTCTGAGTTATTAGGTTTTGGTTTTTTGGTACTTGGGGTGGGCTTTTTTTTGTTTGTTGGTGGTTGGTTGGTTTTTGTTTGTTTTTATAAAGACTTTAGACATGAAACATTAGGGTTGACTAGCACAGGCGGGATGGAAACAAGACAAACTATAGTTTAGCTGTGAAATCAACTAATTTTTTTTCTCTGTAACATCGTTGAGAGGGATACTCAATAAAATTGAAAGTTGGCAAATCCAGCTGAGAAAAGGAATTAACTGTCCTTTCAAAGTGTAATTAGAGTATATAACATACTGCCAGTCAAGATTCCTGAGACAAAGTTTCAGGGAAATTCAGAGCAGGATTGGATGATTAGATAGGTAATAAAACTACCCAGGCTATTTATTTCTCATCAAAGAAACAGTTTTGAAAGGCATTAAAATGCTTTGCTTCTGAAAGCAGGGGTTTGAAGCATTCCCTACAAGGGTTTCCAGTTAGACTTTAAATCAGGGCACATTATACTATACATTTGATTTTTTTTTTCCCAACTTTCTCTAAAAATTGCAGTCTGAGATGCTGAACTGGATAAACTAAATGTAATGGAGAATTATTTTTCCTAAAATTGTAACTTCTTACAATGTTTAAAAAAAAAAAAAGAGAGAGAAAAATAATTGCTGTGATGAACTTGATTAAAATTTGAAGAGCTAAATCATAGTCAAGATCAGATCTCACCTTGTCTAGAATCTATATTTTCAACACTTTATTCCATATTTTTCTTCATATTAGCATCAAATCAAGGCATGTTTTCAATAGCCTGACTTTTGTATATAGTGGACATAGGTTATTCATGAATTTGTGCTGAAGTAAGTATAATGGAAACAACAAAAAAGCATAATATTGTGTATCATTTCCCTGTTCTTCCTCCTGAGTTGTCCTGTATACTTGTCCTTTCTCTCAAGTTTGATATTTTGGTGAGAACCATACACATGAAGCAAATGTACATAATATTGTAAAGTTGATGACCAAATTATTCTGTGTTAATTTTGTGATACTTTATTTTCTAACTGAGCTCATATAAAGTCTATATGCAAGACAAAACAGGAATAAAAATTTAAAATGTGAATAAGTGAAGTAGAAACAGCAGGTTTTCTTCATTGATTGTTCCTGGGCTGTATCTTCAACACTGGATGTAGTACATTAATGTTGGTACCTGTGTACACACTGAGCAGCTGCACGGTGCCCCAAAACAGTTGAGAGTTCAAATTGAGGGCTAGGTAATGCTGAAATGTTTCCTTCTTGCTTTTGGATGCTATTTTGAAGAGGTTTTTTTAATGTCTATTAGGAAACAGTTGCTGGGGGTTGTGGAGAGGCACAGCTGAGCTATGGGTAGGGGATAGCTGAGCACAGCACTCACAAAATCATCATCTGATCAGAAACACTGCCATTCAGTTGCTTCAATACATGTTCTTTGGCTATGTCCTTTTTTTTTTTTTAATGGACTCTCTCCTAGATTGTTTTGGAATTTACCCCAACATAAAATTTCTGAAAATTTTTGGTATTTAGATATCTGTCCTCAATCCTGCATGATATCAGAGAAGTTTTACAGAGAGTTTCCAGAGAAGCTTAGCAGTCTTAGCTGGCCACCACCACTCTGTAGAACCTCTCAAGTTCTGGTGCTCTGGTGGAGGTTTGTTTTCACTTAAGTTTGTTAAGCTGATATTTTAAATGCAGCCAACCTTTTGTCTCATTTTCACTAAATGTAAAAGCTATTAAAAATTACATGCTAATATGTTTTCTTTTTAGCTAAAAATGCTACTTGCAACATTTATTCTGAGTTTGAATGTGGAAATGGTGAATGCATTGATTACCAGCTGACTTGTGATGGTATTGCTCACTGTAAGGACAAGTCTGATGAGAAACTTTTCTACTGTGGTGAGTACTTCCAGACATTCCACCTTCACACTCTTATTTTGACTATACATGTTTATATTGGTTCCTCTGTGACTTTCCTACTCACTCATGCCAACTGCTCACCAAGATTCTCTGATTGTGACTAGAAAACACTAAACCAGAAATATTATAAAATACAAAAATGGCTACGTAGTGGAGAACTTTCTGCCCATTTTTTTTGTCCAAGCTTATAAAATCATTATTCTTAACATCAATCAGTCTGCACCTTGCAACTAGTTAGGCACAAGGGTGTCATTACTTTCATGCTTTTCCCAAGGGATTCTGTCCTTATCTGGTTTTTTTTTGGTTTTTTTTTTTTCCTTAATAGTCTCTAACTGGAACACTTCCAGGTCTTTTTATGTCCAACTAAGTTTGCCTGCTGCAATGTCTAAAACACTACTGGTCAAATAATTTCCTAAATAATTGAGACACCTTTGTGGAACTGGTGTCCTGCACATTAAGTGAAATCTCTTTAGCTGTGTGTCTGTAACCATTGGCCTTTATCTTGTTCTGTGTGTTATATCACAGCTTTCATATTGCTTCTGTTTCCCACATGAACAATTCCATCTCACTTCAAACCCACCCATTGTGTTTATACCTGCCAACACTGTAATTTATGAAAGTATCTCCTTTAAATCCTGGAGTTCACCATTGCTATGTCATCAGCCCAGGTTGATATTGGAGAAAAAGAAACGGAATGGCTGTCTTCCTGAAAAACTATCAAACCCAACAATCTGATTATAGCAACTGATACTATGTCATTTTCTCCCTTCTTTCATCCTCAGTGTGTGTCCTGTTAGCTTTCAGACTTCTGGGTGGTAATTGCTTTGGTCGTGTCAGGTAAAACGAACAGTAACGTTCCACCAGGTCCTCTACATGGAGATTTAAGGAGGTTTGTTTGAATCTGGAAAAAGATAACAAATCAGACAAGAAAATAAGAATCAGGAATATATAAATCACTCCTAGTTACCAGGGGCAAAGACCCTTGAATTACAAGTGCTTCAAAGCACTGGAAAGTAAATGACTTATGTCTGTGAATTCCTTCTCAGGTTTCCTTACTGAGTTGATATATTTTTATATATGCATATTTCTTAAACATGAGAAGTATTTTAAAACAAAACCAAACTAAAGCAAAATGCAGAAATGGCATGACCCCTAAAACACCCAGTCAGCTATATTTTTGTAAGGATGAAACCTCTTTGTCTCTACTATTAATTTTTTTATTTACATTTATTTCATTCACAGTTCATGGAAGATAAAGGCTTCATATAGTTTCTTTTACATTGTTAGGAGAGGAGAACAGGTTGAAAGAGTAGAGGGAAAGTCATCTGGGAACAAATAAGAAAGTTGTAGCTAGTAAAGAAACCAAAATATTCTTTCTTGTTATTCCAGAGCTTTCTTGTATGTCAGTAGCTGTTTGGGGTTTACTGAGCTGCTAAAACTATTTTACACTGTATTCTACAATACTGAATAAACATAATTGCAAGATCCAACAGTTTCTCTTTCAGTGGATTTGCCACACAATTTTATGAAGGACATGATATTAATTTGTAGTATGAAAGTGTACATTTTGCCTGATTTAAATCAGCCATACAGAACTTTTTGTTACATGTTGGAAAAAGGAGGAAGAACCCTGGTTTTCTTATGCAACTAAACAACCTATACAGTATGTTATTTTCTGAATCTGGTCAAGCACAGGCTGTGAGACTCATTAATATTGATTAACTAATCCAATGAACATTATTGATTTATTATTGTGACATAATTCCTATAATGGTTAGTGCTTTAGTAAATCAATCCTGAATTTTCAAACATATCAACCTATGTAAAATTCATACATTCTTCAATAGTGTACCTACTTGAGCACACTAGCAATACTGGTATTAATTTGCTGTCATTCTTTTGTTCTTTCTCACTGTTTCCATTTATTATTCTATATCTGGTTATCAGTCCAAGTTCCTCTGTGGGACAATAAATGAAAGATATCTGAAGTTTTCCTTGTAGCTTCGAGTGCATTTTCATTTAAAATGTTTTCCTGGAATGTTTGTCTGGTTTTCATGTAAGGCTGTTTGTATTATGTATCAAATGTCTGGATGAAATTATATACTTGTACTTAACCTTCCAGAAAACAGAGGCTGCAGAAAGGGTTTCAAGCCCTGTTCTAATCGCCGCTGTGTTTCAAATAACAAAGTATGTGATGGGGCAAATGACTGTGGAGACAACTCTGATGAACTTGATTGTAAAGGTAAACGACAGTTACTTCCAAGATGATTTCAAATATTGCTCTGTAAATACTTAGTAAGTAAATAGAAATAGCTATATAATGCATAGAACTTTATTGGAACTACAGGTGCTGGGATTTGCATTGTTAAAATTCAAACACAAGCAGGTGCACACTGGTATGTTTGAGAAAACGTATGTTGGAATTGATATGAAGACCAGTTTGGGTTTACACCTACAGTCTTTTTGAAGGAGAGTGGTTTTGGCTATGGAAAACTCAGAAAATGCAGTTGCTTCTGTGAAGTGATACATGAGAGAGTTTATTTACTACAGACAGAAGGGTTTAAAGATGGGTGATTTCTTCTCTGCATCTGCTTCACTATTGCTTCTTTGAAGTAGCTAGTGTTCTGCTTCTTTGCTTCTCAGATGCATTGCAATGTCTGTGTCTTTGGCAAAGCTAACTAGAATTGTTCTCCTTTTTATATCAAAATTGTTTTTATATCATAAACCATGAATATTTATATCTGTGCATCAGCCAGTGAATAACGACTAACTAGCAGACAACACAAATCCTTCGTTAGAATTCAGAAAGATTGGAGGGGAAATTATTGCACAAAATATAGCTAAAACATACATAGCTGTAGTAACTAGCATATTTTTGTAAAGCACTGCATGTTTTTTAATTATTTAACCAAATATGAGTAGAGAGAAAAGCATACAGGAGAAAACAAAACAAACAAACAAAAAAAACCCACTCTGGTGTTACATCAAAGAAAACTGACACAGAAAATCTGACACATTCATAGATGGTTCTGAAAATGCTTCTTACTTCCTCACATGGTGATTATCTGAAATTGAGCTGAATTATCTAGAGAGAGAATTTTAGACTCAAAGAATAAATTTTAAAATTAGAAACATGGTTTTCAAGTTTATTATACCTTATTCTCTACTAAATTCTTGGCTATGGAGGGTACCGTGTTCTGAATGCCTCATTCTAAAAGGTAAAAGGTTTATACATAATACTTATGCATCTGAAGAGTCTTTTTGGTACACAAATTTACATCTTTTATAACCATATATTACAGATTCAACATGTGCTTCAACAGAATTCCGTTGTGCAGATGGGATTTGCATTGGAAAGTCAGCACAGTGTAAC
This sequence comes from Merops nubicus, assembly GCF_000691845.1. Classification (NCBI taxonomy): domain Eukaryota; kingdom Metazoa; phylum Chordata; class Aves; order Coraciiformes; family Meropidae; genus Merops; species Merops nubicus. The sequence goes on from NW_008600625.1 coordinate 27,619, forward strand.
CAGATCATTGATTGTGCAGATGCTTCAGATGAAAAGAACTGTAGTAAGTTTGTTTGTGCTTTAATATAGCATCTGTTCCATGATTATTTCTTATAATACAGCTTTTAATTCATAGTCACTACTAGCTGGATACCAGCAGCTGTGTGGTCTGTCCAAACTCATAGCTGAACCTGAAAACCAAACTATAAAACCCTCAATCTGTGTAAGGTGTGGTGCAGTAATTTACTGTCTCTTCCCAGATAACACAGACTGTGCTTACTTCTACAAACTTGGAATAAAATCTTCAGGATTCATTAGCTGTAATTCAACTTCACTTTGCATACTGCCAGAATGGATATGTGATGGATCTAATGACTGTGGAGATTATACAGATGAACTTAAATGCCCAGGTAACAGTGAAAAAGAAAAAAAAATAAACAAACTAAAAGTTCATTTGCTTTTTTGAAAAATGTATTCCCATATTTCTGGTTCTTTTTTCTAATTGTGTTGCAATACATTTATTCAGTCAATACTGTTTTATTTTTGTACAGAGATTAATATAATGCCAAATGCAGGCTTTTTTCACCAATCTTTATTTTGTGTTTCATTAGATTATGCAAATTATTACAAATTACTACTGCATTTCTCTGAAGAAAACTGTAATGTCTAGCTTTCTATTTCCTCCAGGCTAGAACTGTCATTAATCATTTTTATTTATGTAAAACATTAGACATTAGTATAGCAGATGAAGTCTTACTTTTGCCTTGTATCACTGCAAATACATTTTAGTTTTTCATTTGTTTTCATAATTGATTTATGCTAGATTGTAATTGTCATCCTGTGACCAATACCTCTTTCTGTTCTAAGAATTATTCTTCAGTAAAAATAAATATTTACTAGTTCATAAATGTTATTAACTTGTAAAAATAAAAACTTTAAAGTTATTAAACACCATCCATTTATTGCATAGTAATTAACATCATCAGATTATTCCCATTTAGCATTCTTTTTTTTCTGTGTGATAATCCTATTGTGTTTCCAGAAGTTTCTAACAGAATTCTCATATATTCTTTATCTAATTTATTGATTAAAATATTACCAAAATCCAGAAGGAACCTAAAACTTCAGCACTAATGTCAATTCAATCTGAGATTAAGAATTTTCATCCTTCCTATAAAACAGATGCATATTAAATGATAGCTTCCATTTTAACCTCCATATTCTCCAGATTATCTGTTAATTCTTTCACATTTGCTGTATATAACACTCCATTGAGTTCAAAATAGCTTATATTTATTGTATTTCCTTTGTCTAGAGGATTTTTTTCCACACACAAGGTTTTTAGGGCAGTGTGCTATAGCTTCAGTAAACTAATGTTGCATTTTATTCCATCGTCCATTTATTTGGATTACTTTATTCTGTCTGTCAAATGTGCGTGTGCCAAAAGTTCCATCATTTTAATGTGTGACTAATTGCCTGGATCACTCCTCCCTTTACTTAGAAGCAATACCATTTTAGTTCATCCTACATGTGATTTCCTTTGCCATTTCATTCAAAACTGACCAACTTTGGCTCATTAAGTTTTTGAGTGTTGTTTCTATTGTGAATATGATAATTCCTATTAACAGTCTTCGTTCAGTGTCATTGTTCTTACACAAAATTAAGGTAAACTATTCATTTAGACATGGCTATACTTAGGCAATCTTTCTTATCTACCCAGCCATCAGAGACATCCCACTTATTTCTTTATTCTTTTTTAGTATTAATACAGTTATAGAAGCCATAGATACAATAACCTTAACTTTCTTTTTAAGAGAGAGAGGTAAAAAACAAAACCAATGTCAATAGCCCCAGTATATTAAGGAAGAAACAGAAACCTTGGCAGAGAGTGATCTTCAGTGTTTGGAACTAGTGTTTATTGCCTGGGTTTTCACAGGCAAAGACCTTGCTTGTGCCACCTCATTAGGCCAAAGATGTCAGTGAGACCTGTGCCACTCATTAGACCAATATTTGTGTTTACTTCATGAAATTAAATATATGGTATGTTTTTATTCCTCACATCTGTTTTCTAAGTATTCATAAAAGCAAAATTTTAAATTACTTTCATGCTCTACAAATTAAAAAGGCAAGGAAGAACTTTTTATTTTTTACAAAGTCTAAATCTCTGTCTCCAGCATCAGTGGTATAGCTCCAGTTAGTCAGTGCATGCATCAGGTTTGTAGCTTAGCCCAGTGATTGTAACAAAAACACTGACACCATCAGGTGATGGCAGACAGAGCAGGAGGGCAATTTCTTCAGCTGATGTAGAACAAATGAGCTAAAAACCTGTAAACTGAACAACTTTCCTCTATAGGTCCTTTTAGTTTAGTGCAAAGCTGTGCTCTGATTCTTCTCTAAATAAATGAAGTATTTCAGCAGCCTGTACTACTTAGATATCACATTTTTCAAACTGTATGAACACAGCTAAATAATATGAATAGTGGTTGGGGGTTTTTTTTGCATTTTTAGACATAAACACTTTGTTGCCCATTCGTATTCAGAAATTTAGCAGAAATGTATTAGGCTCCTAATCATACTAGTAGAGACCATTTTACATTACATTCTTTATTTTATCACAGTTCAAAACAAACCCACATGTGAAGAAAATTATTTTGGTTGTCCTAGTGGAAGATGTATTCTGACCACCTGGCTTTGTGATGGGCAGAAAGACTGTGAGGATGGAGTAGATGAACTGCACTGTGGTGAGCATTTTCTATATTTGTATTTCTATAATCACTAAACACTTTGAAAGAGAAAGAAATGTGCATTTATATCCAAGAGATTCAATCTAGAGCTATAAAAAAAGGGTCTTTAATACTGTATTTTCATATTCAACTCTCCAGTACCTCGTGCTTTAAATATCTGAAACCCTATCTCTTGCCAGAGTGAAAGCCCTGTCAAGGTTTTGGTTTCTCCTGAAGATATGTTTGTATACAGACTTTCATAGGGCTTTAGGTTTTAACAATTTCACTAATTCTTCATAATTCCTCATTAGGACAATTTTACAGATATAATCAGTTCATATCAGTATCTTGACCTCAACAGGAAGTAACCAAAATATACCTTTATGACATAAAAATAGACATTTCTTTGCATCAGAGGCCATATAGATATAATTATATAAAGTAACAACAAAGGCTATGTGAATAAAATACAGCATGAGCTGTAAGCCAGGTTAAAGGACCATTCTTTCTCAGGTCTTTTAAGGCCATTAAACTACCTAACTGAGGAGCAATGCAGGTCAGTTGTGCTCATAGTGAGAGCTGATCTTTTAACTTATATTTATATGGATTAAATGAATGGAATATTTCTATAGTTAAATTGTAGCAGAACAGGAAAAAACAGTATCAAGTTTTCCTATTCCCTATTTAAATAAAACCTGAAATTTGACTGTTACTTTTTTTTTTTTCTTTGCCAGTTAACATTACTGAAAGTTGTATGTTACTCTTTTCCTGACCCAGTTTCCTAATGGAATATGCTTCCATACTTAGTTTACAGTTTACATTATATATTATATATTTTTGCTTCAAAATTAGGAACTGTTGTGCATTATGAAATTCAGAAGGTTTTTTGTTGACCACATTCATCAAGCCTAACTTGTTTATATTTTTGGGTTTTATTACATATAAATACTTACAGGCAGTGTTTTAAAACCTGTTAGCCAATTTTTTGTGGGAAAGAGGAAAAGTAGTTTAGTCGATTCGTTTTTTCCCTACTGCAATACCAAGTATACTGCAATAATACCAAGAGGAAGGACAATTTGGGCTATGCCACCTCCGCCCTACTATGAAAAAAAAGCAGTTTACTGTAGTTTAAACATCCATGTGAAATGCATAAGCCAGGCTTATGTTTTTAAAGTGTTTGTCCTCATCCCAGTAGCAAAGTGTTTAAAAATATTAGGATGTGTTTTGAATGTTTTACTATGTATTTGTTTGTCTGGTGAACACCAGCTCAAACTGGTAATGTCCTGAATACCAAGACTGGGATTATACTGTGTTTGAGTGTTTTAATACATTAAAAATGGGAGTGCAGAAAGGAGCAGTGTGGGGATCCCTAAAGGACACTGGCAGCACAGGGAATGCAGTGCTGTTGGGAACCTAACAAATGTAGTGGCTCCTGTCATTCCCAGATTCATCTTGTTCATGGAATCAGTTTGCTTGCTCTGCAAACAAATGCATCTCAAAGCAATGGACCTGTGATGGTGAGGATGACTGTGGAGATGGTTTAGATGAGAGTGATGCTATTTGTGGTAAGTAGAATAATTTTAGTTGCCAGACCATACAGGCTGAAAGAGACCAATTGATTGGAGAAGAAGGTGGAAAGGGATCAAGGACAGCATCTCTATAGACCATGTCCCTTAGGGGTAGGGTATGAGAGAATATCCTCCCCAGCCCCCTCCAGCCAGAAGCTAGATACCTTTTTATGGGAACTATATGGTTTGTGTGTAGTCTGTTAGTGAAGATATGAATGGCACACCAGCATGAGCAAAAGAACCAAACCTGTCTCCAGTGCCCACCCTTGGGGTAAAACCCCCGTACTGCTCTTTGAGTTTTACATTGCAGTGGGGGGTGCCTGAAGGCTGTAAAGTTAGTGGTTTTTCCCCAGCTACTTCTCCTATTCCCTTTAAATTTTTGTATACACAGTCAAAAGCATTATTGCATTATATCCATCTCAAATTCCCAAACACTTCAAATTGCATAAGGAATTCAAAACTTTGCTTTTATTCTGGGTCTCAGTTGAGTGGAAATGTGTTAGTGAATTATTTTCAAAAGAAAGTGTCAAGTCATACTGTCACAATTTCAGAATACTTTATACATTGGTTCCATCCTTATCCATGCTGTATTTTAAGAGTCTCTTTATAAAATTTCAACTTTTAACTCTTAAATATTTGTTCCTTTTCAAAAATCCTCTTGAAGTTCATTCAACAAAGACTATTTTATTCTATATTTCATGTGTGACACCACAGGAAAAATGTTGTTAATAACTTTACTGGAAGTTAAGTAGACAGAAATAAACAAGCTCCTCAGCTTATGCTCTGAGTTGTAGTTTGTTAAAGTAGCTTCTTAATCAAAAACAGATCTAGAAATGCCAACAAATGAAAAGGATGAAGGTAGAAATTACACTGTTCTAATATGGCAAAATATGAATCAATTACTACCTGAACTTGAAGTTAACTTCCATCTACAATGTAGTTTTTTATAGTATTCAGATCATGCTGAAGGACTGGGGAGCTGGAGGCAATGTCTGTTTGAAAGGGAGGACTTTTCTCTGCCTCTCTCCCCTAGGAAAAGGAGATGTGAAATGAGAAGACAAGCCGCTCACCTGGGACTACTTTAGAACAATGTGAAACCCTAACAAACATGAAGGCCTGAAGCTCAGTAGGAAACTTAGAGCAGAAAATATAAAAAGAGAGAGGAAAACAAAGGCCAGCAAGCTGCAAAGGGTCACTAGAACATTTTTTTGTTTTTCTTTTAAGGTTATTCAAAATTACTTTGAGATCTTGACTTGCAACACACTGCAGATCTCTTATAAAAGCCCACCAATAGAACTGTAGAGCATCTCTTGAGGAGGCTAAAACTGCACACCAGTTATGAGGAGGGGAGACTGAAGGCTGTGTTCTTCCTTGGGAACAGGAGGCAGATCTAAACTGCAAGAGGAGAACAGAGTTCAAGATGACTTCAGACTTTTCAGTCTTAAAAAATCAATTTTTATTTAACATAAAGTTTAGCTTCAGAAGTATCAAAAAATGGCAAATAAGTATGAGTAAAAAAAAGTTGTCTCTCTTGCATAAATAGTAGAAAAATCATTTTTTTTCATTTCTTTTGTTATTTTATTGATTTTTAGGTAAAATTAGTAGAAAATACACTGCCTTCTTTTTAGTGAAGTCTATTTAACTCATGCAAGAACATTATATTAAGTGCTGGATTGTGCCAAAATTTACTTCCAAACAGAGTAAAGTTAATTCTAGGGTATAATATTCTTATCTGGAGAACAGCCTGTTTAAAAATCAAACAAAAGAATTAGCCAAATAAATTATATGCTGAGTCACTTGCATTAGAACTGTCAGATATTTTCTTACTACAGTTTTACTCAGTGCACATTGGTCTCTCCTCCATGAGGCTGACTCATGCAGTACCTTTTGAATACCTGTAGCCTCCTGGCCTAGAGTGCAGTGATGTGAGGATTATGTGGTTTACCAGATTAGTTTCTTTGTTTGGTCAGTCCAAACATGCAATCCAACATAAAGACCAAAAGGGGTTGCAAAAAGTTATTCTGCTAAATGTTTTTCATGAGGGATGGTAAATTAAATATCCATGCTGAAAATTAAGAGACTGAATAAGTGAAAAGAATGGAAGAAATAGCAGATTGTCAAGATTTCACTGTAAAGTACAGTCTTAGTATGTTTGTCATACTATGCAGAACAAAATCTTCTTTCAGTTTTATTTTAAAATAAACCCCTCCTACTCTGTTCATTACCCATTAGATTAGAAAAGAAATAATAAATCAGACCATGTTGAAGATTGCCATGTGATGTTTTTCCAGGTTCAGTGACCTGTGCAGCAGACACCTTCAGCTGCTTGGGCTCCCACGCCTGCGTCCCCCAGCACTGGCTTTGTGATGGTGAAAGAGACTGTCCTAATGGCAGTGATGAGCTGTCAACAGCAGGCTGTGGTATGTTGGCATGTTAAAAATGTATAATATTTATTTTCTTGGTACTTTTGCCTTTACAACGTCAAGATGCTTTTTGTGTCTATAGTATCATACCCTTATACTGTCAAGCTTTCTAGTAAAGATTGATGGACCATATGTGAGCATGCATAGCAGGAGCCTTCCACATTCTAATCAGCCTTACATCCCCAGGTTCTGTTAACACATGCTGAGGCACACCAGCTGGAGATCAGAATGTGTGTCACGGTGTAGACATTGTACAGCACATCTACTAATGAAAATTGGCTCATTATTGACTGTGCAGTTTTATTGCTCTTCCTGAAGAAAATAGTGCTACATGTCAGGGAGGCTGTGCATCAGAAAGGGAGATACAGTTCTGTCTCCAATGTATTCTCCCTACTTGTTGAGAACTTGACATCTCTTGTCCTATAAACTATTCCTTTCAGTCTTCTAAGATATTTTTCTATTAAAAGAGTTCAGTAGCAGTTTCATTCTGGGGTTTGTTTTATAAATATTAAAATATGTTCTGTCCACTGAATGCATTTCTATCACCGTTTCTAGACTGAGTTATTTTTTGAGTATTTATGTATTTTAAAGAGCTTTTGTTCAGGGGCAGAGTAACTTAGGAAGGACATCTGTACTTCCCAAATGTTCTTTTCATCAGAGGTTGTTATATTAGTTATAGACAACATCAATTTCTGAAGCCTTTCTGTCTTGTATTACATGAGATTTTACCTATCCTTACTTCTTTAGCTAACTTGGTGGTGATTAGTAGTTTGTTCTATTGAATTGTGTGATGCTTTTTGTATGACTCAGAAGCTATGGTTATTTCCACTGAATCCACTCAGATTAACTACTTCTCATTGCATCTTTCTGTAAGAAAATGGCTGTATGTCTTATTCCTCTGAATTTCATTTACTTTTATGTACTGTTTTCCTTAGCTCCTAACAACACTTGTGACGAGAATGCTTTCATGTGCCATAACCAAGTCTGCATTCCCAAACAGTTTGTGTGTGACCATGATGATGACTGTGGAGATGGATCAGATGAATCTCTGGAATGTGGCAAGTATAACAAAATTAGAATAAATAGAGAAATTTCAGACTGTTAACTGTAAGGCCTTCTGCAAAGTCTGTTACTTTAAGTCACTATTGAAATTCAAAGCTTTTCACTTTTTAGAGTTGTTTTAATGTTAACTTTTAAATTATGCATTAATGAATGCAGCGTGGTATTAACTTGGAGCTGGAGCTACAGTGACAAATTATGTGCCATAGTTGTGACTTCCAGTTGATTGCTAATAACATTTAACAGACTTTAACAATGTACAGTCTGTAATACCTTGTTCATTATGTATATCTTTTTGATAGATCTTATTTTGTCTGTCTCTATCCACGTTTCTTTTTCCTGTCAGATAATGAAGCATCTCTGTCATGATTATCACTACAGTTAAATTATATCAACTAAAGGCATGTGTGAGCATTTAATTTTCCCCCAAAGCCATGAATTTAGGTTTTCTTGTATTATCTGAATGTTATACAGTATATGTAAGTCATACTCAGAAACATTAAAGTATATAAATGATATTTATGGAAATCTAGAGTTGGATATTCTGTCCAAAAAGACAAATCATTCTCATTCC
>NW_008600626.1:0-1880 GCF_000691845.1 Merops nubicus
GCAGGGGCTCTCTCGGGGTGGCAGGGGCTCTCTCGGGGTGGCACGTGCCCCGGGAGCGCGCCCATCTGCGGCTCTGCGGGGCGGTGCCCGGTGGTCGGGAGCCCGGCGACACGGGGGTACCTGGCTCCACCCCCTGCAGGTGTCCCGTGTGGAGGAGCCCCGAGCACTCACCAGCCCCCTCCTTGTCTAAGGTGGCTCCTTTGTTCCGCTGCGGGCGCGAGTTTACCGCCCGCTTTATGAGCCGCCGCATCCATCTGCTCTCTCTTTTTGAATGTTTGCACTGACTGATATTGACTCTGAAATGTATCAAAGGAAGTGATTAAAAGTAGTTTAAACATTAACTCGAGTGGCATTTTAGCTTATTCAGGAAAGTGAAAGCTTTATCTGCTACTATGCTAAAAACTAATATGTTGTTTCACAGTTATTTCATAGGATGTTCCCTCTGTGAATAGGTGGCAGGACACTGAACAGGCTCTGTCCAGGTGTTTCACAGTGCTTTGGGAAAACACTGGTGGTGTTAGGGCGTGTCATCACATAGAGACCCTTGGAGGAGTTTGACTGCTCTGGTTTCTGATGCAGAATCTGAGTGTATAGATGCGTTCTGCGACTAAATCTCAAGTTCAAGCCTTCTTTAACACATCATAAAACCAGTGAAGATGGACATGAAAAATGGTTTTCCTTTGCAACTTCTCTTTGAAATTTTATCGAGATGGAAAATTATTTTCTACTCAATGCAGAAATAGCTTTATCTAATTCTTCAGCAAATATGGTCTTGCAGGTGAGGATTATATAGATTTTGTGCCTGATTTCAAACCTGCTGAAACTTTGCAGGAAGGAAGTCTTAAGTCAAATACAGGAACTTTTCTCTGACTTGGAGAGGCTGTGAAGAACTGAAACGTGGAAGGATTAAAGTTGAAATGCTTATCTCAAGTGTGTTGTGTGTCACAGGGCAATGAGGAGAGCAGAGCTGTGGCTGGTGGTCTGTTCTTACGTGTATAGTGCTACCTCCAAAAACCAAAACCCTGCTGTGTCTTCAGAAGTTCAGCAAAACCTTTTCTCTCCCCAAGGCTTCTCTGTATTTGCTGTCTTAATAATTAAGAAGAAGAGTGACTTAGAATAGCCTTAGATTTATCTGTGTCACTGTCCTGTGTGGGGTCACTTCTTGCATTTGCCATGGCTGTGTTTCTCAGCTGGTTGAGCAGAGCTGGAAACCCCTCTGTGCTGGAGCAGCCGGGCAGCAGTGAGTGCCCTGCCCTCCGCGGCTGCCTCCAGCTCCTGCGGGGCCAGGGCACCCTCGTCTGGGTCAGCTCTACAGGATTCTGAGCTGGGGTTTTAGGCAGTACCTCACTGGGAGTGGTGTAATGTTTCATCTTAAATCGATTAACAGTTTGAAAGTTTTTAATCCAAAGTCTTGTTGAACAGGGGAGCAGTTTTGCTTAGGCACAAAATGACACGAGTGTTCAGTTTTGGCTTGTTTAACAGCAGTTTAAGAGTTACATATATTACCAAAATGGAAGATGTACTTTTCCTACTAAGTGCACCTGCAGCAGAAAATAGTAGTTGTTAGGTGACCGTCACAGCGAGCTGTGTGGCTCTGAATTGCCACCTGGATTAGTGTGGAACTGAGGAACTGCAAAGTTACATCATCTCAGACTCTCCCTTTTGGTTTTGGGCTTTTTTGGTTATGTCTGGTTTCGCTTCTGTCTTCTCAGACAGGTTGTCTTCTCTTTCAGGATATCCTGAATACCGTCATAAAGCACTGCCCACCTTGGTTTTTCTTCCTGGGCTTACCTGGCTTCACGATGCTGATCGGGGACTTCATCACGGGGGCAGCCCGGGTCCTGAGCGCCAGCGTGCTGGAGGTGAGTGCCCGGGGGGCA
>NW_008600627.1:0-1601 GCF_000691845.1 Merops nubicus
CCCCTGCACTGGACCCCCAGATCCCACACGGGACCCCCAACTTCTGCACAGGAACCCCAGACCCTGCACAGGAACCCCAGACCCTGCACCAGACCCTCAGCCCCTGAACAGGACCCGCAGCCCCTGCGCTGACCCCCCAGCCCCTGCAAAGGACCCTTGGCCCCTATATAGGACACCGAGACCCTTCACAGGACCCCCAGTCCCTGCACAGGCACTGCCCACAGCCCTGTCACAGGCTGAGCCCGATGACAGGACCCATTTGCCAGGGCGCTCGCAGCAGACACGGGTGCTGTGCTCCCAGCAAGGCTCCCTCCCTGGCCTCCTGCACGCCCGTCCTCGTTTTGGGGCAGTGTGGTGATGCCTCGGATGCTTCTCTGCCCTTCCCCATGCCCAGATGGACACTGGCCTCTGCAGCCCTGCTGGCATCCTGCCGTGTGATACGTAGTGCTGTGCCCATCGCTGGGGCTGGATCTGCTCGGCAACAGCCAATTTTACTATCGAGTCAAATTCCTCTTTTATTTGCTCTCGGTGGCAGCAAGCCCTTTTATCACAGATGCTATCTGGGCAATGCAGAGTGACAGAGGTGATAAATCATATCGCTGCTGTCTCCTTGTCCAGTAAACACCACCATAAATTCCTTCATCCTGCTTTTTGTACAGGGAATTACAGACAAACTCCACACACAACCATCACCTCCCTCTGCCGCCGGGCTTGGGCACCGAGCTCAGACCTGGGGCTGTTCCCAGCTGGCGTTTGGCTCTTTCCAGCAGCACCACACTCTGTCGAGGAACCAAAATAAGAATGTTCCTGCACCATCATTACCAAAGCTCTTCCCACCACTCCATCACATATTTTGCCTCCATTCATCCCCCGTTGGAGGCGTTTGGGAGGTTTAAGGCAAAGCCCTCAGAGCCACAGGGTCCCTCTGCCTTTCTGCTGGCTCATGGCCATCCCAGCTTCCTTGGCTGCTCTCAAAGCGCCTCTGAGTTCCCTTCAGGCTTTAACTATTAATATTTAACCTATTTATTCCTAATGGTTTGCTCCATTCCTGGGGAAATTCCAGCCCTCCAAACTTCAGCCATCCAGTCCCAAACCCCAGGGCCAGTGCCTGTATCATCCTGGCAGCAAATCTGGTCGCCCCATGAGAACCAGCCCTGGCAGATCTACCAACAGCCCTGCCCAGCACCGCTCCTGTGCACGGCTCAGCAACTCCCCGTGGAGGAAAACCTGGATTTCTGAATCCATCACAGCTCAGCTTTGCCCCCCCTTGGGGGGTGAGGAGCTGGGGACACTGGGATCCCCCTTTCCTGATAAGACCCCTCATCTGCAAACAGCTTGCTGAGCCCGGGGCTGGGGGTGGGTTTGGATTTTTCAGCCCCTGGGGGACAGCTGCTCCAGGATGCTTGGAGGAAACCTCACACGAGTGGGTCAGTGACACACGGAGAGAGCCCAAGGCCGTGTCCAGAGCCTTGAGCAAAGCCCATCTGCCCACAGGCAAAACAAGAACCGGGGGGCAAGGGCCAATTAAATCGGGGAGGGGGAATCGCACACAATGGAGGCAAAGTCCTGCGGGCCGGCGGGGCTGGGGGAGCTGGGGGGGC
>NW_008600628.1:0-1214 GCF_000691845.1 Merops nubicus
AACATTCATGGCTTGGTCCTTCACACACCCTCATATGGGCTGTTGCAACAACTGACAAGCTTACTACCTTCTGAGATGTGCTTTAGCACTGGTAGGTGAAGTTTTGGTCATGCCACCCTAATAGCAAAGTAATAAGAATAACATGAAAAAAGTTAAATAACAAAGTAGTTATAAAAAATTTTCTGAGGCAAATGCAGGAGAATGTCACAACCATTATCAGTTAAGACTACACTTTCTTCTGTCCCAGTACTCCTTATCTGACAGAGGTCAGTAGCACATCCTGAGGGACAGTGTGAGAAACAAAACCAGTATTAAGTTAGTCTTCATCTAGCAGCACCCTCTGCAATGTCACATAGTTGAGAAGTAGTCTGAGTTTTATGCCATTTTAACTACACACTTGAGACTATGATCTCATACTGAATATTATTTTCATTATTTGTTTCTACTTTTTAAAAAATACTTCCATAGACATTTGAGTTTGACCTAATTCTCAATTTTTTAAAGACTTCAATGTGGAATATATACTTTCTTACATGTCCTGTAGTTCAACTTAAATCTCCTATTTAAACTTCCTATTGAATCACAACCTTTGACTCTCGACGCTCTTTCAGAATGGGGTCTGACTTTGCCCACTTCATCCACTTTTTGAAATGTTTGTGAGTGATGAGGACTTTACTGAAAGAGGAATTTGAAAGAAAATTCCCTTGATGTTTCACTTTGTTAGGTAAAGCATCCACAGGGATTGCAAACATTCATAATTTTCACACATCTCTGTTTTCAACTTTTATATAATATCTTGATAAATACCCTTTACAAACAAAAATATGAATTTCTTTCCTGGAGGTGACAATTTACCTTCTTTTACCTTCACAAACCTTGCTTTGCCAATTTGTTCTCTTGTTTTCATTACTCACTTTTTATAATCTGTTATCACTAACTAAGAACATAGTAAGACATCTGACAAAAAATAGAACACAACATGAAGAGCATTAGGTTCAAAGTGGAACAAATTTAAGGTATTGATTAAAGTAATCCACAGTGTCTGAAAAAGTTTTGAAGAAGTTTTTACGAATTTCTGCGAATTGACAGCAAAGAATGATTTTATTTTTTTTTATGTTTCATATGAAACTGTTAAGTGTTAAAAACCTAAAAGCAAACATCTGCACTGTGACCTTAGAATCAAGTTTTTGTACTGGTTTGGAGGGGGTGGTGGC
>NW_008600629.1:0-1317 GCF_000691845.1 Merops nubicus
GGCAGCTTTGCAGAGGTAATTACAGGATTAAGTGGAACAACACAGAGCGGGGAGGGAAGGAGGTTATTAGCCAGATTTGATCCCAGGACCTTTGCGGCACGAGAGCAGCCTTCTCCAATTAAAGCAGAGGAGGAAGGCGTGAGTAGCCTTCCTGCCGACCGCTCCAGCCGCCGAAAAATGTGGTTTAGAGGGCAGGGGATGGCTAAAGCTGAGCAGCCAGCACTGCTCTGGAGGGGAAGGGGAAAGACCTGAGGGATGGCGAGCAAACAGTGCTTCCCTCATGCCAGGGACCTGCGCTGCTCCCCCGGGCCCCCTCTGATGCCGCTGGCACGGTGCAGCAGGCTGGGTTTCTCCTCTGAAACCCACCCACGTGGGGTGCTCACATTCCCCGAGGAAAGCACGTGGTCTTACTTGGAACTGTCTGAGCTGGGAACGCCCGGTCCCCACGACCTGCTGCATCACCCTGTGCACAGGGGCGAGGTCCTGGGCGCCAGCACGGGGCAGGGACAGAGCTACCCACCTGCACAGGGCACTAAAAGGCTCCTCATGGCATGGCACAGCCACGGAGCAATGGGCAAAGAAACCCCGGGCAAGGACCAAAGGGCACAAGAACTTGAGGGGATCTGACAGCTAGATCCAAAGTGCTCAAATGGGACCGATCCACGAGAACGGCTCATTCCTGAACTGTGCCATCCCTAGTAAAGCCCACCAGCAGCTCAGGTGCCCTCTGAGCAGAAGGGCACTGGGAGGAACAGGAGGGAACCCAAAGCAGAAGAGGAATGGTGTGCTCAGAGAAGCTGTAATGTGCCACAAAGGACCAGAGCATGTCCCTTAACCAGGATGCGTCTGCTACCAGACCTTGCATATTCCCACCTCGTTACAGGCACTTTCTAACGAGGGCATCCCCACTCCCCTGCCACACATGCTCCAGAAGTGACCCACAGCAGATCTCCCCCAGCCCCGTGAATGGGACCCATCTCAGGGAGCTGCTGGTGTCCCCAAGGTCCCCACCAGCCCCTCCCCTCTGTGAGCACCGGTTCCTCACCCGCTGCACCAATGCCAGCCGGGGGATGCTTCATCCCCCACACAACAAGCAGAATGCATCAGGACCAGAATGTGCTCCGGCCACGGATAAATCATTCCATGTGTTGCCGGGACAAAAAAAAACACAACCAAGAAGTATTTAAAATTAAAGGAAAAACCCCACGCAGCCAAGGCGCTGGGACTGGGCTCGGCTTTCCGGCATGCGGCAGGGAGAGGCCGGAGGGATGCGGAGGGTGGGCAGCACTAATCACCTTCCCAGCTGCTAATGGAGCG
>NW_008600630.1:0-2345 GCF_000691845.1 Merops nubicus
TACTTTACATTAGTTTCCTTATATCAGGGATGTACCACAGCCTCCCATGCAGTCCTTGTCTCTGGCCAGATACTTCAACTGACATAAAGACAACCATGTTGTATGCCTCGGGTTTTTCTCAAGGAGAAAACCAAGCAGGCAAGAAACTGTCTTGCTTTTCTGCAGATCTTCCAGTGTAGATGCTGGGGGTACAGACCTGTTTGCAGGCAGACCTGGCCAGGGGCAGCTTTTGGGGAGCAGTGCCAACACACCCCGTCATGACACAGCATCAAGGTCATGAAAGCTGTTTGTTTTCTTTCATAATTGTTATTACTTACTGTTATTATTCCAATACTGTTAACTGACCTTTTCTCCTCGTCAGACACCTATCCCTTGTTTTCTATTGTTTGATTCATACAGATCTAATCAAATATTTATATTTCCAGGGAGTTCTCAGAACATCTTTGCTACAGATCCTAAAACTCAAGTCTGGACGCCCAAGAACAGGATTTCACAATCTTTGGGTCCAAAGCAGCTCTTGAGATCTAAAGATCATGCCGGTAGAAACTAAATAATAATTCTCTGCAGAAAACAGACAAATTCACTCAAATTTTTTTTCCTCATCCATCAGTGAAGAAAACAGACATCTGACTGCAAAAGAGCTTATGTGTTTTGTGCATGCTCTTCTTTCTTTTCGTGTCACAGAACTACTTACACTCCACAAATTTCTTCTGTTCACAGCAATTCTTCTCCAAGCAAGGCACAGGAAGACCCAGGAGAACAGTTTACAGACTGAATGCAAGGTCAGCAACAGAAGATCTGATCACAAAACAGTGCTTTTAGGGAATAATATTTATCCCATTTGTCTTTCGTTTATTACCATCATTTAAGTAATTCTGTTTGTGAGCTGCTCTCCAGAGGAACCATTTTCCTCCACACAGCATTGTGTATTCAACTTGTGCCACTCTCCTCGTACTGGTGCATTCCCTAGTGCCATCACCTGTTATCATCAGCAGTTTCAAATAGCTCCCCTGTGAAAACTACAGTTTTATTATATATAGGCTCCACATTTATTAGCTTATCATGAATGGCACTAGAAAAGAGTTTTTCTGAAATAAGAAAGGTAAAACTAATACAAAGCAAGTAAAACAGCCCAGCTACCACTTAATCTTTGTGATAAACTATTGATTTAAAATTACAATAAAATTGGTTTTTTACTGTCCTATAACATTCAAGCTGCATTCTAAGATTCCTCCACTGCTATGGCTTAACATAACGGTGCATGTAGACATTTAAATCTGTCCCACATATAAACTTTGAACATCAGAGCATACACACTTCGTTGCACAAAACAAGGCATGCCAATATACACACTACTAATTGTTTACTTGATTTGATGAATAAGGAGCTGGCATCAGGACATTAGAACCTTAAGCAACACAGGAGCTTACCCAGAGTCTCATAATTTCCATATTATAAATAAGAAACAAATATCAGATATGTTACAGAAGAAGGGGATGACTGTTTTTTTCTTCTCTATATTAGACAACTAAAAAGTCCTATAACTGTAAAAAAAAAAAAAAAAAACAAAAAAAAAAACACAGAAAACCAAAACCTTTTTCCTTATTTGAACGTACTGTTTTGTTTTTCTACAAGATAATGTACAGTAAAATTACCTCCATTGAGTTTTTTTCCCAGGAATCTGAAGTGAGCCAAAACATTCACCCAAGTATCAGAACCACAAGCACATTGTGGATCCTATCTCTTAAAACATTCTGTGGTGACGCAAACCCAGTCTCATCTGAAAAAATTATTTACACTAAATCCTCATGTTCATGTTTTTATTTTCACAACTATACAGACAATACATGAAAAGTAGCCATTTGCACGGAGTTATTCTGAAGTATGTGAAAAAACAAAGCGAACATTTGCAGATGAATTATGTATTTGAAATCAATACAATTCATTAATTTTTTCACAGGCTTCCAATTCCTTTCACCTATGACAAGTATGTGATGACCAACAGGCTTTCCTCAGATTTTGCATTTCAATCCCTGATTTAGTTTAAAAATTCTTAAAACTGCCTTTAGTAACCCAGCTTTCAGCTGCCAAAATAACTTGTCTGTAAGGATTAGATTTTAGAAGACCTCTACTGCTGCTTTTGACAAAGTCATTCAGCGGCTGAATGCTGTGAGGGACTAAACCATGGCGTGTCTGTCTCTAAGGTAGCCTGGGATGGAGGACTGCCTGTGGCAGAGCTGTGTGAGCTGGGCAGAGCCTGCCTGGGCCCGGACCACGCTGTCAGGAGCTGAACAGGTGTGTGAGCCCCAAAAGCCCCCAAACGCCCCGGGCGCCCCGACCCCTGT
>NW_008600631.1:0-2160 GCF_000691845.1 Merops nubicus
TTATTATTTTTATTATTATTATTTTGTTGTTGTTCCATTTATTTGGCAGTGGGCATTCCTTTCCTTCTAGTGTTTCTGTATTATGCTCACACTGGGTTCAGTTCTCAGCCTGGTTCTGAGCACATGCAGGAAAAAGGTGCTGCAGGTACTTAGCACTTGTAAAATTATGTTTGCTTAATTTAGGCAGCTAAATTTTAAATGCTCAAATTGTGTTCTTTCTGAAAAGAAGGTTTGTTTTTCTCTCTTGGAGGCACAGCTCTGATGAATACGGTATGTCTAGTAATGTCTGAATGTCTCACAGCACTTGAAGATATGTCAGTATCCCCTTGCTTAGGAAGGACTTCTCTGTGTATTGAAATTTGAGGCAGAGGGCTTTTTAACCAGCTTGCTGGAGGTCTGTTTGCTAGTTTGTGGTATGGTTCGGAATCAAAGATCTCTGCAGTCATGAGAAGCCTGGTTGTTAGCTCAGCAGCATCAGCACTTGACAGCCCAAATCAATAAAGTCAGAGTATTCTCACATCGCTGCTCTGGTCAGGGTAAGCCAAGGACTGAAAGGTCTCTACACTTGTGATTTTCTCTACATGAGGGGTCAGTTCCTCCCTCTGGTAGTCAAGTGCATGTATTGTCAGTACATTCATCAGTAAGGTTACTGCAGCAGAATTGTTACAACACAGTGATTAAATCATTAAAATTGTGTTTGTAAGCTCTCTAACCCCCCAAACCTTGTTGGTCTGGGCACATGCACCATGATACTGTCATAACAATAGAAAATGGAAGAGGTTTGTTGATAACTGGCTTAAACCACTGATGTTAAAAATGCAGAATTTTAAAAATACCTCTGGAGGCTTAAAGTTGAGGAATTTTTGAGAAATTTGTTACGGCTTTCTCTAAACTTTGGTTTTACCTTAGCTGCCTGTGAAGTTAATTTCAACAGACTCAGTTATTTCAGGTCCTCAGTGCCAGCCTCGCATTAGCTTCAGCAGCGTGGGTGCGAGGTGCCCGGGAGCGCTTGGCAGCCTGCGCGGGGTTTGGCCCGGCTCGGGGCTCACTTCCCAGCCTGGGCTCGTGGGTAGGCCGAGGCACGCCGATTCCTTTGGCCTGTTTCACTACCTAGGAAATAGTGAAAACGGGCCTTTTTCTGCCAGCCAGGTGTTTTACAGGGTGGGTTGTCCCTTCTAAGTGGTGAGTAGTTTCTTCCTTTCCAGCTCCAGTGTTTACATTGCTACCCTTTATTAAGAAGCCGGTAAACAGAGCCAAGCTTTAGTCCTTGTCTAAATGAACAACCAGGCAAGTCCCAGCAGCGATAGGGCAGTTGAGACTGGCCGTATCCAAAGAGGCTGCCAAAATCGCCCAGCCCGAGGGAAGGCAGGAGCAGGGGCAGGAGTGAGGGCGGGTGGGGCTGTGCCGCAGGGCCCAGGCTGCCCCCGCCCTCCCGCGCTCGCCGCTCCGCTTCCTTCCCCTCTGCTCTTGCGCTCCATCTTTCAGCTCGCTGCTTTCCTCCGCTGACCCCTGCTACTTTTTCCCCGTGCTGCTTATTAACTCTTCTGCTCTCCTGCCATTCCCCGAGCTCCTGTCACCTCTCAGCCCCGGGCTGCTCACTGTGGCCTTGCAGCTGCCACAGCACCCGGAGGTGGGACCCCGAGGTCTTGCCGAGCCCCCCGCAGCCCCGGGCCAGGCTGCTGCTGTGCGTGCTCCTCGTGCTGGATGGCAGCTGAGTGCAGAGAACCGGCCTTTTCTCGGGGAGGTGCTGCACGGTAACGAAACGAACGGGAAACTCTCCAGTGGTTCCAGTTTCAAATATTCTAACTCTGTCGTTTTTCTGCCTCCTACAGTCTTTGCCCATGAGTCTCTAAGAACCAATCCTCAAAATGAAAAAGCTGTTAAGATTTAAATTTATGACAGATATATTTATTTAAAATATAACTATATATTGGTAAATCCTATATTATTAATATTTTGTTTAAGGCATATAGTATCTAAAATTACAGAGTATACATGATATATAATAAAGATCATGTATTTTTGTATTACATTTACAGATAAAATGAGAGCTTTACAGCACTGGTCCCAGTCCAGCATCACTTTCATTTAGATTGATCTAATTTTTTTTTAATGTTTAAGCACACTTTTGTAACATGACAACATTTTATTTTTGCCCGG
>NW_008600631.1:2191-4957 GCF_000691845.1 Merops nubicus
GCAGGCAACAGAAAACTTGGATATTTAATATAAACATTAATTAGGATATGTAGCTGGTCTGCTACTGCTGAAGGTAACAAGCTGCCTGCAAGCAGCACTGTAGTCTGTGTAAGCTTCAACATGAGATACAATGCAACTTGTTTATGGCTGAAGTGTGGCTATATAATAAGGTCACTGGTCTACCCTTTGGGATTGAAGTTGTGAACCCTTTTAAATCAGAGCAGCAAAAGACTAAATCCACCTGAAAAACAGTTTTCAGTTATTCTCCTCCAAGCAGGAGTTTAGTCTCACAGGACCAAATTTTAAGAAGTGTTTAGAAACATAAAAAAATGTATATGGGGTTGTGAAATGTCTCTGAGCACTAGCTGTAGGCATCTGGATGACCTTCAAAGACTGGTCATGAAGTGGGAACCTGTGCCCTTCTGGTACAACAGCTGGAGGCCAGCTGTCTGTAGTGGCCCTTGAGCACTGAATTTTGTCATAGACAACCAAATCTCTTCAGGCTATTTTTGAATGGTGTTTCTGCATTATGTTGCAGGGAAAGTTGTTTTTTCTGATTGCAATTTGCAAACCACTTCATGAAACTGCTGAACATGCAGATGCTACCAGCTGGTCTTCCTATGCAGTAGGTATGCTGTTTATTTTTTACTCTTAGGAATTAATTTGCATTGCTTACAATCCTTTGAGGGGTAACCATGATGATAATCAGCACATTCTGTGTTTCTCCAAAATGCACTAAAAATATGACTATTTTTATTTATAGTGTGGAAATGATCTGTGGTTTTGTTTCGCTGTTTCCTAAACAAGGGGTGTATTTGCACACTGAAAAACAAACAACAAATCAAGTGAGGCCTTCCCAGATAAATTTCTTTGATTTTTTTTCAGGATGAAAATTAGTTTCTGAATAATGGTATAGCTAAAGAGTAAGTCCTCTGAAGCTTTTATCAAGAAGTCAGACCAAACTCAGGTTGGCAGGTAAAAGGACTCCATCAAAAAGGGAAGTCTATTTTCTTCTAAGAGTTATTTCTTACTGCTGTGCAGTAAGCACCTAGCACACCTAAAACCTGGAAAAAAATCTTGAAAATTCCTCCTCTTCAAAAATGGTGCATTCTTTGCTTTATTTCTGCTCCCTTGAGTGCTAGAAGCAGCAGGAAAACTCAAGGCAGCATGTGCTCCTACAAGAATTTTTTGCTGGTTTCAGCTCAGTGAAGACGTTCATGAATTCTTATTTTATTAAAAATGATGGCAGCTAGATATGAATGCCTGTGCTATAAACAGCTTTTGAAGAGTGATGGAAAGCTACTTTCTATCATTAGCTGAAGTCTCTGTTTTTCATATCTAGTCCGATCTAATTATCATCTTGATGACAGTAGTTCCTTTAGATCTGTCATTAATTAACTTGAGCTTCTCAGGGCTGAGTTGGACTGAGAGTGTGAGATTTAGGCTGTAAATATCCAGCCTGAATTCTTGAAATCTTATTCAAATACAGCCAATAGAAACAACACTTACTTCAGCTTAAAGTATGAATGTGCAGTAAGGAGATGGTAAATGGAGAAAAACCATGGCCTTTGTGTCCTTGGTAAGAGGTAAGAGGGAGGAGGAATCCTGCTGTAGCAGACTTTTCAAGATACAGACCAAGCTGTTTGAAATACAAGGGGAAGGTGTAGTCAAGCATGTGCTGTAATGAGATCTCCAAATGAATTTTGCTGAACAACTGAAAATTGCTTTCAACAGAAACCAGCTTTTCAAAATAGAGGATCTTCTTTCTGCAATGAAATGCATGCAAGCATCGCTACACATATGAGGAAATGGGCTAAATTTCATAGTAAAACTTGCATTTATGGAGTTACTTACGTGCCTATACGAGTGACAGCTTTCATCATGATGCTGAGATGTCGTGCGTGTGGTTAATTTGACTGCCATTGATTTCAGTGGAGCTAATTGCAGTAGTAAAGTTAAGCACATGAGAATCTTGGCAGTGCTGTGAGCTCCGTAATTAAGTCCTACAGCTTGTCCCAGAACTCTCACTTCTAACTTAGGAGGGACAGGGAGTGCAATTGTTGGCTCATAGAACTCCTCTACAACACAGATTTTGATTATTTAGGGAGAAAATGTGCTTAAGTTAAATATGATTGCAAATGTAAGTTTCATTTCCATCAAGTTTGCTTAAGCCTGGGAGGTTTTCTGATGGCTTTAACAAAAATTCTGATTAACAATTATCATTTACAAATAAATGTTCTCCCTTCAGTGCCAGTGGGAAAAAATGCTAATATTTATTACTTTCCAGCAAAAGGTTTTCAGCTGGCCTGTCAGCATAACTAAAAATGCTTTACAGTGTTAAGGAAGATTAAGCTGACAGGAAGCCGTTTTCTGTTGTCACATGAACAGCCTTACATGAGGTTCATTTATTGAGTAGAGTGGAAATTAATTACATATATCAAAGGAAAAAAGTGTTGATTTAATTTGAAGATTTGTTTACCTTTATTTGAACAGCCTGAAAGCTCTTTTGAAGATTAAGTATTTTAATTAAGTGAATTAATAAATTAAAGTGATTCAGGGTCATTTTTCTAAGCCAGAGTTGTTATAACTTCAGAATAAATATTATTAAAGTGTGTAATTAAGTGACAATTAATTATCAATCCCAAATCTGACTGTATCACATAAATCTTAATATTGTTTGTTAAAGGGAAACACGACTGAAATAGTACAAGCAGTAGCCATTATTTTAAAATTTGCATTCTCATGAACAGTGTGAAAGGGGAAAGA
>NW_008600631.1:4988-48709 GCF_000691845.1 Merops nubicus
TTTAATGCAAGCTGAGTTTCAGCTACTCCCGCAAAAACTGGCAGATGGTGATTTATTAATATTCAATAGACTACAATAGAATAGATAAAAGCTAGCAAAAGCTTGTTATAGCAGTTTCTCCTCCAGCAATAGGTAAAAATAGATGCTGGCGTTTGATCACAAGCATAGGAGAAGGTTATATGGTATTGTTCTAAACAGATGAGCTTTTCTGTCTTAGAATGCAAACCCAGAATTACTCCTTGTTACTCTAATTCCTTGTTCTTCAGACAGGAATTCCCGGCTGTACAGACCTATATTTCTTTTGTTTCAGACGTCTCCTACATCAGGACTTTGCATTCCAATGTCCTCCTTGAATTTTCTGGAGACAGTCCTATTACCGAGAAAAAGCATGCAATCCAGAATTACACACTAGTATGCATGTGACAGCAAGCAGTAAAATCCAGATAACATCAGGCAGAGTTTTCACTGTCTGAGACATAAGTCGTGTTCTTACACTCTTCCCAGACCACTGAACCTGAAATTATTTCTTCAGCTCTTTCAAAGGTGAGGACATGCATGATGCCTCCTCACCGCAGCCTGTGCTGGATGTTGAGGGTTGTAGCACTCTTCTGTGAGGATAGAAATGTGAACTTCAAATCCCTTTCAGGCAGAGCAAGGAACTGCACCAGAATTTCCCCTATCACGACTGATTGTATATGCAAATAAGAGCAGGTATGCCTCTAGGCTGTTCTTTAAGTGTCTTAAAGAATGTAGGTCCATGCTCAGTTGTAAACTATAAGTCTCTCTCTCTTCTAAACAGGGCTTCTGGTAACACTTTCTAAATATGTAGTGGTATAGTATTGACAGCCTCAGGACAAAAGTATAGGTTGACCTTGACCTAGTAGTTGTGGTGCAGGTTAGCCTCGTTTTTTTCAAGTCTGTCTGTGGGTGACTCCTTGCTCAGTATTGAGATTGTCCTGAATTTCATTTTGAGGAGATGAAGGATGATCCCAAGCACTATAAAAAGAGCAGAGGGAGAGATTTGGATTTCACTGTGGACATCAGATATCTAAAAATCTATACAGTGGTCAGAAAAAATGCCTGCATCTAAGGTGTTGTGAGAGCGAAGTAGTGAAAGATAGTGAGGTGCTCAGGTATTAAAGGTAATGGAGGCCATAGAGGGCCTGCAGATTGATGTATATTGTGAAAGAAGTACTGAAAGGAGCCTGGGGATAACCCAGCTCCATTCAATTTCAAGAAGGAAAAAGTAATAAAAGCTGTAATACAAAGCTGTAAATAACAGAATTCCAATAGTCATATTCTTTTGTCCTCTAGGCCCTCCATGTACTGGTACCATTGTCTGCTTATACAAGGCAGAGTTTTTCTCTTGCTGTCAAGTTTGATGGTATCTACTTCAGTAAACTTCACAGGCTACTCACTGAGTTAAGTATATGGTGAACAGACAGAGAAGGAGGTCAACATGGAGTCAGCAACTATTTTACAGACCTCTCAGAAAGGCAACAGAGGAAAAAAAAATACAGGGGGGAAAAAAAAAAAAAGCAGTTCAAAGCAATTCCAGCATAAAATGTCATGAGATGATGCAAGCAATCTACAAAATACCTGAAATACAGCTTCAGGTTATGATCTTTATTAATGGTCATGCACTAATTTTCCAAAATGACAAGGTAAACAGCCTGGGTTTTTTTTACTCAAATGGATAGCCAGAAATTCACTGTGCATTATTGCAGTTAGGAGGAGAAAATACTGAAAGAATTGGGTGTCGTGCAGTCTTTTAAATCAGAATTGGCTTGTATCAAATTACATATGCAAGCCAACTACCAGGAAGCACTTTTTCATTAATCCAGCTGCAAGTCTTTTTCAGATGCTGACACCTCCAGGATCCCATGATTCCAACCTTCATATTTGCACGCATTGTCTGTGAGTTCTTGCTCTCCTTCTACCTCCACAGAATCTCTGTCTGAAATAGGGAAGTTTTTTCCTTTGCTCTGTCAAGAGAAGAGAGGGAAGGATCTGTTTCAACAATTTACTAACAAGGGTGTAAGATCATTATTTTTGCATGGGTGTTTGTCCTACAGACAGTCTGTTATAATAACCCTCACTCTTCTGTCTTCTCCTGTTAGAGAAATTAGCCATTCTGTAGTTTGCTATGATTTTAATCTCTTGGCCATTAATAACACTCATGGAAATTCTTCCATACTAGAGGAGTTTTGGAGAATGAAAATCCTAATGCCTGTCATGCTATGAGTACGAGACACCTTTGCACATTTACATTTAAAAATGTGGCTACTCTGTTCTTCCCCAGTCCAGTTGGGACTTTCAAAGCAGTTTGTACTTTAAAAATGTCCAGTAGCTGAACGCTGCCTATTAGCCCAGATATTCAGTCGGGTGATGTGGTTATTACTCCTTCCGTCTGCAGTGTACTTTTCTTACCTTGTTTAATCTTAACTGCTGATAAATTTCAAATACATAGAAGGAAAAGCAAACAGAACAGGTATTCCAGGAATTTCTTTACCTGCTGTTTCCTTTTTCCTGCACACTGAGATTTGCAAATAATGGTACTATGTACAGTACTACTTTAGCACTCTAACTAGAAAACTGTTTTTTGTAACTGGTTGGGGTGAGGGAGGAAAGAATAGATTCCTCTTCAGAAGTTTCCACATATAATAAAGGTAAATACATATATTATTTTTTTTCAAAACACCATCTGTATCAGGAACACAGGGGAAGTATGGAGGAAGGAATATTCTGTGCTGATTATATAAATTGTATAGATAACCACTGCTAGAGGTTGCAGTAAGAAAAAACTAACCACTTTTACAAAGGTGCATTCTCAATTACAGATCAAATGAAAGAGAGTGATATGATGGAAATAATCAGTTGGCAGAATTTTAGAGAAAGGACAGTGATATTTTAGCATTAAACAGATTTGTTACTTGGGCTTTGGAATGGGGTATGACATAGGAGTCTACAGAGGGAAGGGTGAGCAAACATTTTCAGATTTGCCCTTTTGCAATATACCAAGCTTCCCTTTCAATATAGATTCATAATGGGAACTTCTCTTAGCTTCTACTATATGAAGATTTACAAAGACAAATGAGACAGGAAATTAAAAGATTGAAAAGAAAGTCAAGGCAAGTTACTTACTAAATTCATATTGGAGGGAAGAATAAGAGGCAAGTGGGTGAAGAAGGGTGCTTCTCCAGCTTCTTTATTGCTATCACAAACTTACTAATCTGTGAAGATAATAGAGGAATCTCATTTTCATCAGTGATGTTTTCTGGTATTCAGTTTAGAATAGTTCTCTGATCATGAATTCCACTTCTGCTTAAGGTTTTATTAATGAGAAAATGACAGAGTCATGATGTAATTAGACAAAGGTTGCTGCAAATATACATCTATATAAGGGAAACTGTCTTCTAAACAAATACATTTTCTGAACAGAATGGGGGAAGTGGATTTGAGAGGAGAGATTGAGGGTATCTTTTCTTCATTCAAATGTGGGAACAATTCAGATAAACAGGAAAGACTCAGTATGAAATCTTCTGAAGAGTTTGGCTGCTTCATGTCTTTGTTGCTTGTGAAACATGTCTCTCCACTTCCCTGGGCTTTAACTGAGGCAGAAAGACTGTTTCCTTAAGGCTGAGACTTTGTGTGTACACTGTTGAGCCTGTATTGCTCTCTCTGCATACTATACAGATCCTACCAATGCACTTGCAGCATATTATCATAGTGGGGGTCCAGCTACTTCTGCATGTTGTGCCAATGTGGACACTCAGCTTTCTAAGTGAGCGATCCCTGTACCATGATCCTTGTCAGGATTACAGTGTTTTTGAATTTTTAGTGTCTAAGCCAAAAAAAAAAAAAAAAAGGTTTATAGACTAGGCCTGAGTGTTGACTGAAGTATAGCAGATATACAGTACTGAGGTTATCATAACATAGCTTCTAGAACTACATGATTTTATCAGGATCTCATGTTTAATTTAAAGCAATACTTTCAGCTCTTATAGCTGCAAAGGCAATTTTGACAACGTATCAAATACAATTAAATATAATTGATAATGTCTTATCAGCTTGCACAGTATCTGCCTGAGCAAAGGAAGAGTTCTTTCATCTCAGACTTACCCCCAGGACAGTTCCAGCCTCCTACTGTACTTCAAAGGGCTCCATACCTCTGCTCTCATCCTCTGTTGCTTGCAGGGCTTCGGTTCTCTCTGCTTCTGAAGAGAAACCATATCTTGTGGATATGGTTTGCTTGTTTTCAGAACAACAGAGAAGAACAGGTTGGTTCTCTCACTATTTTTTTCTAGGTATCCTAGCACTGTATCTCTCTCTTAAAAAAAATAAAAATTCTATATGGTAGTTGCACATCTAAAATTCTAGACAGCAGTGTACTAAGGTACATGTTTAGGCCTAGACTCTTTCATCCAGATTTTTGTTTGTGAGATACTACATTTCCTCTAGTGACACTTGGAAGTTAGAAAGCTTAAAACAGAAGAGTCCATGAGGGTGACTGCAATTAAATATCCCCAGTTCATCCTTTCTTCATACTTTACTAAATCTCTTTTATACTATCTACAGGCTCAGTAAGACAGATGCAGTCTGGAAATACACATTTCCTTGATGAGGTGAGCTGTGAAAGTATTTTAGCCAAATGATAACTTTTCTCACAATTAAGATTTAAAAACACACTAATCTGCTTTGTATTCATTTGGTGCTGAATGTAATTGGAACTTTTGTATGCACTTTAGGAACTAAGCAAAATAAGTCATAATCATTTTCTGACATCATAGATCCCTCACTCATTTTGTTCTTGTAGAATGAACTTCTATAAAAGCTTGTAAGAAATTAGTACTCATGTGCACACTTCAGGGGAGAAATTCTGTGTCTGGTGGTTACTGATACTAATATTGAGAGTGTAAAATTTCCTCATATATCCTTTCAGAGGAGCCACTGGGCATTTTTCCACAATCAGGCAAGTCTTAATCTCTTTAAGCGATATTGCCATCCATACTGTTAGTTGAGGTCATGTGCTCTCTGATATGAAATATCGATTCATTAGCAGCTAGACAAGCAAATCATTTGATACTGGTCATTTAGCAACTATCCAGCAGCAAATATCAGTACAGTAATAGTTGCTTATTATAAAACAACTTCTGTAAGTTACCACACAGCATGTGTAACTTCAGATAGAAAATATGAAGATAAAATGCTAATATTCAAGTGTTCAAAATTCTTTTTTTTTTATGTGAACATGGAAATAAAATACAGTTTTTATTTATTTGTATCCCTGAACAAGTTTTAAGTATCTGTTTGCTGAATTTTTAACTAGAGAATTATGTGTGATTTATTCTTTTAACTGCACTCAAGTTTATCATTCATCCGTTAACATTTAAACCAGCTAAGGTATGTGAGAATCTTCAAGAAAAGCAAAATCAAAATAAAACATAGAAAGGCTTTCTTTTTGTCCCACAAAATAGAGGCTAGGTTTGTGGTGTGGTGTATTTTTTTGTTTGGTTGGTTTTTTTTTTTTTTTTTTTTTTGGGTTTTTTTTTTTGGTTGGTTGGTTGGTTGGGTTTTTCTTGTTTGTTTTGTTTTGTTTTGTTTTCCTTTTCTGGTCTTTTAAATGTCACCATTTACTCATCAAAATAGGGTAAATAAACTGTTACTGTGCCTATAGTGAAAGATGTTTTCATGTCAAAAACTGCAGCTGTCACACCTTCTTCTTAAGCTTACTGTGGTAAGTGCACTCTGGGATTCTCCAAGGTGACACCGAAAGCTTTTTAAGTAGAGAATTAAAAATGTGTCCTCACGTAGGATATTTCTCTGTCTAAGCACAAATGAAAAATCTTTGTACAGTCCCTTGGAAAAGAATCCATTTTTCTTTAGGGTGTATGTCCTAAAAGTTGAAAGAATGTGCACAAGTTCAAGCAACATCATACCTTTGTCCTTGTTATGCTAATACTGGAATTTGGGGCTTTTTTATCGTAAAAGCAAAAGTAAATCATGCAACTTTTAATAGCTTATCTGCATTTTTATGGATGTACATGTTTGTATGCACGTTTCAGAAGCAAGAAGCATATTGTGGCAGTAGTATAGTGTATGGACGTCCATGTATTTTATTCTGTGTGCTATGTAGAGTGTAAGGGTATAAATAAGCAGTTTAAAGGCTTTCAGTACTGATACTAGTAGGCACATACACGGACAGTTACCAAAGCAGTTGAATTCTAAGAAGTCCTAGTTTATTTTATGGCTTGTTCTTCTAAGATACAATGAGAAAAAATGACATCAACAGGTAACATAAGTGATTTCCTTCAGTATTTCTGTTTAAATACAGTGAAGTGCTCACTAGCTTGGAGATGTCACATGGTAACACCTCACTCCAGTGATTTTGAAAAAGTGATAATTCAACATAAGCTCTAATCACTGTGTTCTGCAGTAAGATTTGCACCCATAGGATGATATAAAATAGATTTAGCTATACATATAGCATGCCTGTGAAGTGCTTGCCAAGGTAGGTTTTTAAATTAATACTGTCCTTGTTTAGATATACAGGAAGTCACAATGGATTGAGGCTCTTCTAATACAGAGAGGTTCCTTTATGTGATTCCTCTCTCTTTTTGTTTTTTTTTTCTTTTCTTTCCTAAAAATCTGCACTGTTTTGAAATGTTTTAGACTATTTTCTTCTTTGGAGGCTCTGAGTAGTTAAGGAGTTCTTCCTTGGGGACAGACTGTGGTAGAGCTTTAAAAGTATGATGATCTCAGTAAACTACAAGCTCTTAGCTGGTTCAGTTCACCTGATTCAAGGTGTCTGTGCAGGAATAGTACAATTATGCTGTATAAGATTAATAACGTGTAAGAATAATTCTTAATTTTTATGGGTCCTCTAATTCATCTGATAGGCATTTCACTAGGATTCATTCATATTTCTTCTCCTTTTTTGATGGCAGAGGGTGCTTTCTATTCTTGATTCCACCACATGTGTAGCTTTGGATTCTCAAGGAACATCTTCATGCTCCTTTCTTGAGGATCTCTCCAGGTTAAAGCATTACAGTTTCCACACCTATCTCTTCCCTGGCAGGCTTCACAGAACAAATACCTATGTTGTCAATATTTCTTTCTTCTGTGATTTCTTTCTATGCCTTTTTTTTTTTTATTCAAAGACTATAGTAGAACTTAATCTATGCTAGTACTTTTTTTTGTTTGGTGAAAGACCATATGAGTTTATTCTCACGTCTTTTTTCATTATCCATTACCTACAAACAAGAAGAAATTACACTCACTGCTGTCCCTTTAACTACCACTGTTCAATTGTGATGAATATACCACCCACCCAAACCACACATTTTCAAAGAACTGAGATCATAGAAAAAGAAGAAAAATAGCCCTTTCTCTCTCTTCCTTATTACTCAATCAAAAGAAAATAGCAAGGTGCATCTAGAATATGGAGTGAAAAAAAAAATCTATAAAAATCTCTCAGAAATGAAGAAAAAAAGATTAAACTTCCTATTTATTGTCAAAGATACTTTAGGAGTTTGATAGGCCTGTTACAATTTATATTGTAACAAGTCATTGATCCAAAATTTACAAACAACTTTTACTGGAGGAGTTCTCATTTATGCAGTTTTTTAACCTTACACTTCAACAAATTCATCTTGATTTTGTGGCAATGAACTTAAACATAAAAGATGAGTCGCATTTACTGCAGAACTGAAAGTTTCTGTATTAGGAGCACTGGGTGGACTTGACTAGACCACCTCCAGAAGGCTTCTGAAATAAGATGAAAAGTCAGACTACTTGCTCTTTCGTGTGTCAAGGGGGGTAAAATTCTAGTGAAATGTGCAGTAACTGTCTATTCCCTACTGTGTACTAAGATTAAAATATCATTTTGACTGTGATCGTTGCCAATCTGAAACTTCAATAGTTGTTTCTTAGAACTGAAGATGCATTCATCTTTCATGCCACACAACATCCAGCTCTTTTTCTGTGCTGCTTTTAAAAAGATCACTTAGAAAACCTGATGGGCGAAAAATGTGTCTTGTTTTCAATAAAATTGTATTTTATATGTGTCTAAATAACATTTTCCATAAATTCAGGTTTGTGAAGGAAGAAATATTACTGGCTATTAACGGAGAAGCATTTTTTCAGCATCTATAAACACTTAATGTAACACATGGAGAGAAGAATATTTAAAGAGATAGAGCTAATCCACAAATTATGCTGTTTTGGATTAGTAGATTGAATTTAAAATTATAAGCAAAAGACAGAATGTGCTTTCTCTTTAAGCACAACAGTATGAGTCTGATCTTCTGGCACCCTGACACATACTCAGATTTTCACACAATTGAGGTAAAAAGGGGGTTACTCCTGTTTGGTAGCATTATGTCCACTTGATACACTAATTAATTAGGTCAAAATAAATGTGCAGTGAAGGTGCAAAGCAACAGAGAATCATCCTCTTCTTCGGTTAAAATGAGGTTTCCCAATAGTTCCATTTAAGATGAAGCTAAACACTAAATATTGTTCAGTGCATTAGTCTAAGTAAGCAAGTGAATTTTCCGAGATGCCTTTTCAGATGTTAGAGAGGTATTTACCCAATAAAAAATAAGAGTCAAAATAGAGTCGCTGTTATGATAGCCAACAGAAGGTAGCCCACTGATACCTGAGCTGAACGCATTTGATCAGGGCTACTGGTGTTAATCAGCAGTTGTCATAAACTAATTCCATCTTGAGTGCTTGCAGTTTCTGTTTACAGGATAACACCATTCCTTACAAATTGAATATGGCTTTTTTATATTCATACTATTTTTTAAAAATGTCACTGAAATTATCTCAGAGGAGCAGATCTGACAGGTCAATCACTGCAGATGGTAAGTGCTTTGTTAATTATAGAGAAATTTAGAAACAATTGTAGAATGTCTTGCCTCAGGAGGAATTTTTCTCTTGCTCTGTTTGAGAGTAGATTTTCTCTACTGAATTAATTTTGTGATTTTGTGCAGATAACAATCTCTCTGCTGCTTTGTGGGAATAACTCCTTGCTCCTTGTTCAAATATGCAACTGTAAATAAGCAGAGGATATTGCAAATAAACAATGCCATTCTTTTTAAATAATGCAATGTGTGTAATTAGGACAGTGCAATTACACTATACAGCTCTCGGTGTAACGATTAGTTTTTTGGTAAAATGTAATTTGTTCCAATGTAAATGTTGTCCCTCAATTCAGAAGATTCCCTTGAGTTGTTACAATAATAAGCCAATTTCTACGAATATATGCAGTCGCACTGTATGTTCCAATACACAAATCAAAGAGGATAGCAACATTATAATAAGCTACAGGAATTATAAAGTCAGAGCCAAATGGTATCAATACTATTTTCTGAGGGGAAAATATGTCCAATAGATTCTTTCCATTTCCATTTTAATCCCAGACATGTCAAATGCTTTTTCCAGTTTGCTTTGAATTTACATGAAAAAATAGAAACGTTCCCTTGTGTTACGCTGCTGCTGTTATCCTGTCCTCCTGATGATGCTGAGTACTTTCCAGTCTTTCCACTGTTTATTCTTTGAGATAAAGAAGTGCTATTATTGTCATTTTACAAACAAGTAACTCAGCTGTAGGGAGGAAAAGAGATCTGCTTTAGATTTCACCAGAATTTTATTTTGAAATAGGATCTCAAATCTAGCCCTACTCTCCTCCCATCAGCATCCCCTGCGTCGGAAACCCTCTCCCTTGGGTTCTCTGAGGGCACAAAGGCAGCACAGAGCTGCTGCAGTTCCCTCTCATAGCACAGCCAGTGCTCCAGCCAGCTCCCTTCATCCAGTTCAGCACAATCAATCCCTCATTATCCTGCTCACTAGTTCACAACAATTTCTATAGTGTTTTCATTATAGAAATCCATACTTCCACCTCAGTAGTAAGAAAAGAAGTCTTTGGAACATCTGAACATGTATTTCTTACCACAGTGGTGGAAAAGCATCAGGAGCTCAGATTTTTCATGTTATTTCACAGTTTTGCATTTACTAATAACTTTCCAGGGCAAAGTTAAATAAAGGAGGGTGGGTTTTTGGCAATAAGCAAAATAGTGCTACCACCAATGTGCAAATAGGCAATTTGAAGTCAGCTGAAGTAGTAGTCTTGGAAAAGTCTGGGAGCTGTAAATGAAAGAATCAAGGTACTCGGTATGGATGGATGGCAATGCTCAACATTTTCTATGAAAAGTGAATAATCTGAACTTGACTTTAAAATTTGAGTTTCACTCTCTTTGTACCAAAGTTTACAAAATTTGGGTGGTTTTCCTTGCCAGACTGGCCTGTTGTCATTTTGGAGGCTGCAAGTTAGTTGGTCTGAGCCTGAGCATGCAGTTACCAGTTACTTGTCAATATTGTGTTGTATTCAATGAACAATTTAAACACCCCCACACTCAACGGTAGTAATGTGCAATGATTAGAGGGCTAGGGGCTGAGATAAGTATTATCTGCTTTGGTTAAGTCATTGCTAATGAAACATCACAGCTGATTAAACTGGCAAGGAGAGCAGCTTCCTATGCACAGGCTCCATTTTCTCATCGGATCTTTGGATTTTTTCATCTGTTTCTTAAAATGCTAGATAAAACCAAGACAAAAATATTCTTTCAATTATAATTCACATTAGAAATCACATTTTATGATTGCTATCATGTTTTAGAAAAACGTTCTTTCTTAATTATATCTGCATCACTACATTTCTTCCCCTGCATTCCGATGAGATAGAGCAGGAAGAAAGCACAGGAAAAAAGTACAACAGCCCTTCCCTAAGTGAAGTGAAACTGAATTGATATTTACATTCATCCTCTACCTATACTTGTGCCTCCTCTTGAGTAACAGGAATGGTGATCAAAGCAGAAAAGATCTTTGAGTTCTGTGCTTTCAAACTGCTCACTAATCACTATAATTCAGCAGAAAATAGGAACAAAACTACCTCAACAAACAACACAATCATTGCACTCTGAGTAAAAGGGGCTCTCACCAAATAAAGCTGAAGCAAGGTAAAGATTGCTCTATTACACAGTATGTCAACGTTAAATACAGGTCTAAATCCATTCAAAAATTTAGAACAGTCAGTTCCCAACCTAGCAATGAGCAGAGACAGGCTGCTCTGTTAAGTGAATAACCCTGTGGCATCATCACTGCTGACAGCAGTGTCTGTGTTTCTGCAAAGGCGTACTTTAGCCTTGACTCTGCTAACTTTGGTGCTAAGGTGGTGTTTGATTTAATTAAATGCCATTCGAAAGAGGACCTGTGTACCTACAGCACACACATACCTGGAGGAACTTGTGGTTCTTTCTCCTCTTCAGTTTGGTATTTTCTGTTTATGCATAGAAATGAAACCACTTGTAGACACAAAGCTGAATGGTAGCCAGGTGCTTTGTAACTGTGTTAGCCTGAAGCTCTCATGAGAAATATTTTTTCCTGGAAAATAAATTATAACATGGCTAAGTGGTGCCTGACAAAGCTAAACAGGAGCCATGCTGCTCTATTGCAAATTCATCTGCAGTCTCTCGGTAGAAAGACAAATAAAAGCACTTCATCAAAATCAGTCAGGGAAGCACAGGAATACTCATAGGAGACCACTAAACTCTAAACACCAATCAATTTCACCAACTTTTTTGTCAAACTTGCAAGTCCCCTTAAGCACTGTCGTCTAGATCTGCCAGAAGAGGCTGGATGCTGTGTTGCAGGAATGGAGCGGGAGAGCTGCAGCTGAAACGCCCTCTCTGCCAGCCATAATTAGTGTATGTGCATATATATCAGTGTGGGTCAGAATTTATTGAAGTCAGTGGGTGAGGCTTGGCTGACATTAAGGTTTTGGAACCAAGCCTAAGCTCTCTGATGGATCCTTATGCTCCATTTGAGAATTGGGCTCACAATTTCTTTCTGCTGTATTTTTCAGTGACCTGAGCATGTCCCAGTGGCCAGCACACATTTTTGTTGCACACATCCTGAGAGCAGACAGTAGCCTTTAGACTTTGTCCTTGAATTCAAAGTCACTGCAATATATAATGTTGGGGGGTTCTCGTCAAGAATTTGCACTGACCCTTTTTCCTACACACAGAAATCCCAAAATCGGTTTACAGCCAATGGGACATTAAATGTTATGAGAGCGTTGATTTTCCACTCGCCACTACCATCATCTTGCCATTCTTCTCAGTCAAATGCAGAAGTAGTTCTGAGGGAAGGAAAATATGAAATTTAACCTCCTTGCCCAATTGTTTAAGCTGTGGTTATGTCTTCACTGTTATAATATTTACATTTTCCTAGGTAGGAATGCATTTTCAAGTTTTGTTTAAATAATCTCAAGTTCTGTAAACACAGCAGAATGGACAGAGATCAAAACAGCTTCTCTAATGCACCCTCAACCTCCACACACCCTGCGTATGTCTCTCAGCTTGAATTCTCATTTTGCCTTGAATAAAAAGCAAAGGGAACTCATCAAATGACCTATGAAGCAGAACACGGTACGAGTATATGGTGATTAGATCTAAGTTAACTGTGATTTTTTTTTAAATAATCCAACTCCTCTCAAGTTGTCTTTTTCCCCCCTTATTTTTCCTCTTTCCTCCTTATTATGTTACTGATAGCTTCCTTTACTCTCAAGCCTTTTTCTGCATGCTTCATTCCATTACCTCCATGTTTTTGTATTCTTAACCAATCTTTGTCACCTTATTTCCTGTCTCACTGTCTAAATATTTCTCCCCTCATTCATTTCATGGTTTCTTTTTGGCTCTCATTCAAAAGAAGGCCTCCCCCTTCACACCCCACGTTTTCTGAAATTTGAGATCAACCTGAGCTCCATGTTTTCTGCTGTGACGGAAATATCGACTCTAGAATTCCGTGAAACAAATCTGATTTTGCTTTTGGAAATCTGATCTGGAAATCAAATCTGATCTTGCTTTTGCTCAGAAAAACAAGATCATGTCAACAGCAGTTTTCAGCTATTCTCTGTTGATGCATTCTCAAGGCTGTGAACGTTGTTAGAATATCCTGCAGAGCATATTTTGTAAGAAGAGGTTCATGATTTCTGTGTGTCAACTGAATCGTGAGAAGGTGAGGGAAGCAGAGGAGAAAGTTGTCTTAACTCTTCAAGTACTGTAGTGCTCTATAGCCCACAGTTTCTGCATACGCTTTTAAATACTGGGCATGAGGAGAGGTAGATCTTACTTATGTACATTTTGGTAAGACAAGCAGTACAAAAGCAGTCACTACAAAATAGCAGTGCTTCTGTTCTGCTGGACTTACAAAAGGGAAAGTATTTGGATTGATGTTCTGCTATATTATAATCAACAATGCATCACAATTGTGCATTGTTTTGTATACAAAGCCTGTTGATTATGTTTAACCAAAAATTACAGGAAAAGATGCCTGCATTTTCTGTCACTTCTTAATGATAAAAACAGTACCCAATCCCATATCAGGAAAAAAGCCTTAGTGGATAGAATAGAGGGTTTGGTGATAAGCTCTAGTGTCTTTAGTCCTTTGAATCCTACTTCAGGTGAGGGTAATGAGTCAGCTGGTGCTGGATTCTCAGCAGTAAAGAAGCAGAGGAAAACAAATCAGTAGTCTTCTTGCAGAACAGTGGCCTCATCACATCTGACACCATTTGGTCACCTTGCGGATTGTCCGTATGACAGAATTGAAGCCTGAGCTATATTCTCAGCAGTGCAATGGTCATTTTGCTGAGCAAAATTTAACTGGGTATATAGCCAAGGACAAAAAAGCATCTTTAGAAACTTCATCTTAAAACTTCTCCCTAAAACAGGTCTGTTTTTTTCTGTCACGGTACTTCCAGCTGAACTGTGTTCAACACCAGGTCAGCTTCATCCATTGTCAGAAGTGAGTAATTTTCAGAAAAAACATGAAGTGTGACTCCACATCACTCGAAATTGAACAGTAATCTTCACAACAAATGTGCTTGCTAGAGTTAGTCATTGCAAAAGACTAAGGGAGAATGCCTTGTATCTCACTGAATGTTTCTGCCTTGCTTTCGCTGGTTGTAGAAGCTATCAGAAGTATCCCTGCAAAAAAGATCCATGATTTTCAAAATGTGTTTAACTGGCAAAAATGTGTATTAAATTCTTATAAATTTCACAAATATATCAGGACTTATGTTGAAGTGGATATCTCTTCACCATCTAAACATGTTGGTGACTATTTTGAGTTTCCTGGAATTCACAAGACAAAAACGGCTGTGCTGACAAATAACTCCTGTACATTTTTCAAATGTAGCTGACTTAAAACCCAAGAATTTCTTTGCCTGCCTTGCCTTCTCTGGTCTTAAAACGTATCTGTGCACTGAAATGGTGTCAAGAGACACATATTGGTTAATTACACAGAAGCTTTTTAACAAAAAATACATTTCCCATGCCTTCTTCAGCTCTTGATTGTTCCTGCCAGCTCTCCACTACCATCTGTCATAAACTCCCATTTTTCTGTTCAGCTGAAATATGAGTGCAATACTTATTCCAAAATATCACAATAGATTCTGCGTCCCCTTTGTACTGCATTTTCGTGCAGATAACTGCAGAGGCATGCAAATCTTGCTCAAGGTTGCCAGTAGTTTTTTCAGTCTTCAGAGTCAAGAAGAAGAGCTCATCTGCTAGAATGACTCATGACAACCTCATCTTTGATCACTGGGACAATTTTCAAATTGTCTATGTCCCCTCCAGTTCCAGGGCAATGTTAGATCTCCTAAGTCTTACAGCAGGATTTTTAAGCTCGAATAGTTCTGTTCCTGGCTTAGGCACTGTCAAATGTGAGAGAAGGTCATTCTTTTCTTTGTCTCAATTCCATTTTAAAGATGATATTTCCTCAGTGGTTTTGGTTGCTTTATTTTTTCAGATAATGAGCTAGAAATAAATGGTGGGGAGTAGCAAGCCTGAAATTCAGGATAGTTTCTGTAGCAATATAAATCGCATGGTTCACATTAATTCATATGTCTTTACTAGGAACATTTTTTCCCATTTCCTGTTACTTGACATCAACTCCATAATTTATTAGCTATATAGATTGTCTTGGGAGTAAGTAGGAGCTTCACCTGTACGTTCACTCTCTAAGGGAGGGACACATCAGGCACAAGTGCAGCTGGCTTGAAAGCAAAGAGATCTCTTGGCCTGTCTTAGCTGATCAGAGATAACTAAATGAAAATGTCAGCTTAAAAGAAATGAGTGGCACATAGAAAACACAAACCAGGTACGTCTGGGACATGATTTTGAAATGCAGCCAGTCAGAAATGAGTGAAGTCTGTTCCTGCTTGCTGACTACAGGCAGTCTTTGGAGAAATAAGTCACATCTAGTCTTTCAATTAGTAGGACAAACTGTGCAGATGCCACACCAAACCAATTCAGCCCAATTTCAGAAGGGGTCAGTAGAGTAAAAGAAATCATTATGTCAGTGGCCTAGCAATAAGCCTAAGGAATTGTCTTCGAGGTGGGATCATACTGAAGTAGCGAGTTCTTTCTGGAATCACTAAGGTGGCTTTGAGAAGGTGGCTGTACTGTCCCCGTTGGAGGCTGAATTTCTTCACCCATTCACAAAGTGCACCATGGCTGCAAAAGAGTGAAAACTGCGATTTTAAGTTTCTTCATCCTTGAACTCCTGTTGGTATAAACAGGGAGTTCAGTTTTGCAGCGATGGGCTTCAGTGGCGAAATGATTGGGCTCCCAGAACAGCATGTCTCTGCCTGCCAACAAGCACGTCTCTACTGCCCTGGTTATAAGGGCAAATTGTGGTTATTGCTAAGACAGATTTGAAGTCAAACTGATGCATAGAAATGAAATGATTGATATCTTATTTTTCTGAGCATAACAGTGTGAACATTTGCTGTAAATTATATTTGTTACAGACCCAGAGTCTTTTGGCAGTGACTGACTTTGGATAGGCTGGCTAAACAACTTGTTAAACAAATAATTTTCAGCCTGCATTTTGCAAATTATTTTGATTATTCAGTACTGTTTGCATTTGCAATCAATATTGTTGGATTTCATTGTAACATATAATACTGGTATTATCTTGTTTTCCAGAAAGAACGGTAGATTTATACTTGCAAAAGTACCATGTTCTATTTAATGATTCTGCCAAATTATTCTCTATAATTACTGTTGAAAATTTAGTTGCTAACCCATGCTAACTTAGACAAAATGCAAATTTTGGACCAAATACACATGTGCATATGTGCACACCCTGCCCCTTCCTATCCCTGGGTACAGAATCTGATTAGTAATTCAAGCTGCTAACGTATCATTATTATCAAAAAAACCCAGTGTTTCCATATAATTAGGCAACAGTAAGTCACTCAAACCCTGGCTTTTATTTTCATCTTCTGTGGAGTTTCCAATGAAATAGCAAAGATCAAATAAATCAAGAGAAGCTGGTGATATATATCCCAATAATTGAACTACAAAATATTTCAGGTAAGATGAAGACATCGAAGGGAAAACAAATATTCAGAATATGCTGCAGCAAATGTGTGTGTTGTGAAGGCAAATTTCTGGAATATAATTCTGTAAAAAATGAGCACAGTAAGTTTCTTTTCTTCTATGCAGGATTTTTCTGTCTGTCACTCATGATCCGTGTCATTCTATTTGAGTGATTCTTTGGACTGCAGCAAATGAGTCTGCATGCCAAATCCTACCTGAAACAGCAGCGCCCTGCTACTGGCCCATCTCTGCATCCAGTGATCTCTGCAGAGGTCACTGCCTGCACATCATGAAGAAAAAATTGGGCATGTATGTATCCTTCAGATGCTGAGGTTCATAGTCCAGTGGACCTTAGGGTTCTGTGCTCTAAGTTACACACCCGAGGTGCCAGCATAATTGCTTGCATAGGATGCGGTAACCTTCACCAGTGTGGTGGGGCCAATAACTGGGAGCAGTAATCTCTGCATTTGTCCCAGGAGGATTCAGCAGAGCTGTCTTGTATGAGCCTGTATTTTTCAAGTTGCCTGTTAACAGCCTGCTAGGTTCCATGTGTGTGGACTTCTACCGTGTTCATCATTTCATTTGGTCATTTAGTGTAAAGATGAGATGAAATGATGGATGGGTGGTACTGTTGTGTAGGAATGACAAATGTACTTTTCTTTCTCTGTTCATGATTTGCTTTGTGTTTGTAATAAATCTGTTTGTACAGAGCATCAAAGGGTGGAATTGGGAGAATCATTTTGTCCTGTTGCAAGCTGGAAAGTAAATGTAAAAAAGATTAATATGCTACTAGAGGAGAGAGGTGGGTCAGGTTTTCAGCTAATCATCACAATCAGCAAAGGAGCATAAGTCAAATATCCCATATCAAACAGCCTTGATGACCTAGTTCACAGCCTAATTAGTAGAGGTCATAGGAGAAGCAAAATAAAGAGGAGGTGGTATGCATAAATGGTTCTTTATTTTAATACAAAGGGAATTATGCTTCTCTCCGACACACTTAGAAGCATAGATTGTGTGTGCTGCCTGATATCAGCACACTGCACAAGTCTTGCAGATGATTTGGTTGTTGCTACAGGGATGCCAGAACCAACCCTAATGTTGATCAGCAGCAACAGGGAGCTGTGAATGCTTCAAAACCTGTGGTTGCTTCATTTTTCCATTTCTTCCATTACTGTTTGAATCCTAGATCTCAGAAGTAGCACTGCATAGCATCGTCACTAGCAGCAAATCAGGACAGCTATTCTGGCAGGCCAGATTGTGACTGAACAGTTTGAATTTAGAAGCAGCATTAAAAGTCCCTGTGCAGCACCTTTTATCTCATTGTTCAATACCAAAATGTATGTGAAATGCACAGTATAGACAAGGGAAGGAACAAGACGGGAAGGAATGACGTGTCTTTATTGTTAGTCATGGGAAATATCAATATCTAGCTTTGGCTGCTAAGTTTATCCTTACTCTGATGTGCATCTGAAGGTACACTGGAAAGAGTACACAGGAGGCAAAGTATAGGTGGATGAAAAAAAAAGGAACAACATGGATGACAGGAAACTTGAGGAAGGAAATTAGAATTAGGGAGTAGATTAAGAGATAAAAAGCAGGTAGCATTGTATTAGGTGCTTCTTTGTTTCCTTATACACTGGGAGCATTGCAGTCATCACTGAGTTGTCTTCACAATTTTTTATGCTGTGGAGAAAACATTTTCTTGTTCTATAGAACAGAAGCTGATGCATAAACAGATTGAATGACTTTGTGGATGCCTGTGATAGCTGCTGTTCATGCCTAAAGATCTCACAACTCCAAACTCTCCAAATTCAAATATGTGAGCTGGTAAATGCTGAAAGGGAGATAACGTACAATTATTGTTTACTTCACTGTCTTCTCTCATTTGGGCCTTGGGTATATCAGACCCAGTTTCTCTTCTGCTAGATAGCCACAAAATCAAGATCAATAAATTCATTAGGTCTATACATCTTGTATAACTTAACAGGTGACAGTTGAGACCACATTTTTAAAATGGCTCAGAACCCAAGCTCTCTTGAATACCTTAGGCATTTCATTGGCTATATGAAAACTAAATTCTTTTGCATTCAAATCAGTGTCGTACCTTCAACACATTTAGGACTTGTCTCTCTCAAATCTTTTGAATTCAGTTATATAGACTCAAATGTGAGTAACACCAAACGTGAATCATCAGTTGGTACAGCCAGCTAGTCTGACTCTGCAAGACAAAAAGCATTGGTCAACACAGCACACACCAATACAAGTTATGTTTTAGTCCATTGAATTTAATGAGTCATATTTGCTATGTTACAACTCCTCAAGTTCCGCTGAGTACTGTAAATGTGCCTTAAGGCTCTTGCGAGCTAAAATCCCTTGACAATAGGATAGAGAGCCAGAATTTCTAAAAACAAAGAGAAATGACTGGTAGGATGTTCAGCGGGAGGTGCCATACATCACAAATTACAACAACTCTCTACAATCCCAGAAACATCTTTTACATTTAAATATCTTGTAATTTTACTTTAAGTCACTTCAACATTGACTTCTTCTGTGCCTAAGATAAAGGCAGTTATAAAGGATGCACACATGAGCTTATTTGTTAGGAAAATAACAGAAACCTTTCTCTCTAAATTCTGCAAAACCAAAGAAAGGCACTGATAAGGCTATCCTTTTTCATAGCTGCAAATACACATCTTCACTAGCCAGTCAAGTTACAATTCATTCTCAACATTAAAAAAGATTTCCTGCCGTGCTGACAAAATAAAGGTAAAATCCCAGACTTCTTTCTGGAGAGTTTAAACAAAGTAGAATATGTGAAAAATACTGAACAATCAGTAACGGATTTTTAAATCAGGAACAAAATAAGACCCCCTCAAAAAAGAATTTCCTCCAAGCATAAACATCAAAGAACCTTTAATAAAAATATGACATATGACAATCTCCCTTGTGAAAAGAGCAGCCAGCTTGAAAGTCTCTATTTCCCTTATCTGATAAGCAATCTCAATGACTTTTCAGTGAATAGAGAAGCTTCATACAGGAATGACATTTAAAAGAAATCAAGCTGAATTATGAAAGGCCCCTAATTTCTGAAAAGAGCTGGATTTTTCTGGTTACGTGTTTAATGTTATAAAACTGGAAAATGCTATAAAATAATTTGTCAGTTTGAATACACAGTGGAGAGAAATATTTTGCACCTTAAATGTGCTTATAGATTTTTGTGTTCTGATGCTGAACTAAACCATAGGAAAGGTAGCAATGCAAATCATATTTCTGTTCGCTTAGGAAACTAGCTTGCAAAGAGCTGAGTTGGGTTTTTTTTGACCATTTAATATTAACTACAGACTATTTTTATACGATCTTCCATTTTCTGATATGATAAATAATTCATAAACAGTTCTGGTTCACCTAAAATTCTCTTGACATTTAATGTATGAATCACTTTAACAGAAACAAAACCCAAACAAACCCCAGCAAACGAAACCCCTGCCACAGCTTTAATTCTAATCTCATGGAAAGGAGGACTGCTGGGTGCGGTTCACCTATCAGCATATACTACAATAAGTGCTCTATGTGCTTCTCTTGTCAAGTCCAGACCCCTGCTAAGGTTAGTAGAACTTGTCCTGGAATCTCTGGTGTATATGGATGTCTGGTTATGTAATAGATACACAACACATGTAAATGTTGCTGTGGTCCAAGCATTACCTACCTATGAAGTTAGAAATGTTTTTATGTGTGAGCACACATGAAGCCTTTGGTATCAGCACTTCCAGATTTCTTTTTGAAGAAACATTACTGTTAAGAAAATCCATGGAGGAAAACTGTAAAATTCTCTTCTCTTTCCATATGGTGAACAAGTGCTATAAAAACTTGTGAATTATAACTTCCCAAATCCACACAAACAGAATAAGTTCCTGTCAATGCAAAGCTTGACACCAGAACAAAAAAGACCTTTACTCTTTCATGAAGCTGTAAAAAGGGGGTTGTTTTTCTTTTAGTTGTCACAGGTTTTTTTACAGAATGGCTATAATGTTGATTCTGTTTCTGGGATGACATCAACTGTATTTAAGATTTAAAGGGAAGAAAATAGTAAGATGACACTAAAATAATAATTTGCACAGATAATTTAATTCTCATTCACTTTGTTTTCTGTTTGTACTTCTGACTGTGAATCAAAAATCCTCCAGTATAATTTTTTTTTTTTTTACATGCTTCTTCGGCAAATTTATTCAATTATGGATTATTGAAAATATTGCAAGTGGTAATTTAATCTGGTTAATTACTTTTTACATTCCTTTTTCTCCCAATTCACTGATATAGAGAAGTAACCAAAACATATATAGCAAACAAATATAGAAACACCTGTATATTAGTTTGCTGCAACTAATTCAGCTTAAGCTTCATTTTCTGTGTTTCAATTGCAAAACAAAACAAAATCAACAGAAAACCCACAACTGTATACATGCCTGTGCTTCCTAGTTCATGCAGATTTCTTTCTGGCAATACCACCTGGATGAGATTCACAAGTGCTGTGAATTCAGCATGTCTCATTCATATTCAAATCTTAACATCAAATGTATGTATTTTGTAAATTTAAAACTGGCTGGTTTTTTTTGTAAATTACAGTATTGAAGTGTATCAGTCCCACTGCACAGAATGAGTGTTATAGACATGTTTTGTATATTTCCATAAACATCAGAAAGGAAGCTTGTGACTGCAGAAAAAAAAGAGTTAAATAAAATTGAACTGGACAAAGTAGAGCCAACATCACTGTGATGTAGAAACAGAGCAGCAAGACCTGAAGCAGGGCGAGAGTGGT
The DNA here is from genome assembly GCF_000691845.1 of Merops nubicus. Taxonomy (NCBI): domain Eukaryota; kingdom Metazoa; phylum Chordata; class Aves; order Coraciiformes; family Meropidae; genus Merops; species Merops nubicus. The sequence goes on from NW_008600631.1 coordinate 26,253, forward strand.
AGGTGTGAAACAGCGTCATGCCTGGTTTCCCTTTCTCCTGCAGATATAGCAACCCATTGCAGAACTGGAAAAGCAAATTAGGTCCTTTCCACTAATGGAAGTATAGTTACTTGTGTTACTCTGGTTACAAGAAAAGACCCAACAATGAGCCTAATGGGGGGTGTGCAGCTGCAAATTTTACACCTCAGTGTGATGAATAAACAGCATTGCAGTAATACTCTAGGGTATAAAGTTGACCAGATCTGATGTTGCCATCCTAGTTTTCCTAAATTGGTGCCAACTGTGAAAATAGTCATGCTTTTTTTCCGTTTTGGGGTTTTGGTTTTCTTAATCCTGATCATTACAATTAGAGCTCCAGCACAGTTCAAATGTTAAGTTGCTGAGTCACTTCCCTTCTACTGTCCCTTTTCATTTGTTTATGTTTGCTTTTTTGCCCATCAGAAAGACTGGGGTGGAAAAAAAAAAATCAGTCTGTGAGTGCAAGAAAAACAAGGCAAGGATACTTTTCACTGCTATTTCAAATAAGACAAAACACTATTTGCCTTATCTGGGAGTACAACAGGTGGGTTCAGGAAGCAGAAAGGCACCAAGATGGCACTACGAGCTGAGCAAAGAACTTGAGAGTTCTGTTAAATACCAGTCAGCTATCTCAGTGTTCTGAACTTTGAAAACATATGTGTATGTACAGTTGGAGTCAGTATGACATTTCAAAATATTAATTTTTTTCTTTAATCAATCTTTGAAGAAAAACAAATGTGTGAAAGAAAAGAACCATGGGTCTGTTGGAGAAGTCGCATTTAAATTTATAGGGAGAATATGCTGTAGTATGAGGGTAACAGTTGGAGTTTTTGCCTGTGTGTCACAACTGTGTTCTTACAGTGTTTTCCAGCCTTCCTCTTTTCTACTGCATATTACTAATTAACAAGATAGTGATGCTTACAAAGACAAGTTAGCTGCTGCAGGTGAACACAGGGAAAGTCTGGTCCCCTGTGCCTGTTGTTTCTGTTCCATATCAAAGGTTACGTTTCGGTCAGATCTTCCCATCTCCTTAAACTTAGTCTGTCAAAAAGATCTGGGATTAAAAAACTGATTTACCATTTTTTATTTTTTTTTTAAACTGGCTTCTCTGATTTTCATTTCATTGACTTGGAGAAGATGAGAGAGTGCACTCTCAAGTTTCTAGATGACACCAAAATGAGGGGAAGGATTGATGTGTTTGATAGAGCTGCTATGCAGATGGACCTAAACAAAGGAGTGAAAAACTGAGATCAAAAAAAATTCAGCAGTGGCTAACACAAAGGGTTCTCTCAGTACAGGAAAGGTGTTGATAAACTGTATCAAGTTCATCAGAGGTCCAACAAGATGATCAGGGGATTAGAGCACTTGCCCTACAGTGGGGGGCTGAAGGAGCCAGGAGCCTGGAGGAAACAGCCTGTTGGTACCTGTGAGGAGGTCATCAAGAATATGTCATCTTCACAGTGGTGCGTGGTGTAAGATAAGCAACCATGGGCATAAGTTGAAACAGGGGAGGTTCAGACTGGAAAAAAAAAAAAATCATTGACATCTTAAGGATGCTCAGGCACTGGAACAGGTGCCCAGAGAGGCTGAGCAGTCTCTGTTCTTGGAGGCTTTCAAGATGAGACTGGATAAACCATGAGCAACCTGTTCTGACCTCAGAGCTGTACCTACAGACCTCCTGAAGTCCCTTCCAGCCCAAATTATCTTGTGGTCCTCTGATTTTGACCAAACCAAGCTACTGATAGTTCTGTGAGATAAAACATCCAATACGATGTGGAAATGAGCACATATGGGCAAAAACTCATCAGCCTAACTGACTAAAGCCAGAGCAGCATATTTGAGTGCAAGCAAAGTTATTAGGGACTTTGTCTTAACACTGGTGGTTAGACTCACAAAATTGCAATGTGGTATGAAAATCTATTAATGTCTGGAGGTTCTATGTACAGAAGTCTGTGGTGCTGAACAACTGTGAAAATTTCAGACACTTTATATAGAATATCATGTTGCATTTTGCTTATTATGGTCATGAATTACTCAGTTATTGAATTCCAGAATTGTAAGTTAGGATTGATGGAATAGACTGAAATTCATTAGTTCAAACTGAAGTCAGCACATAGGGAGATCTTAAAATCTGTGTTCCATGTGGATGTTCCACGTAAATAATGATATATCACCATAGAAACTGGAAGATAGGGTAAATAAAGCCTGCTTGCAAGACTGAAGACCAGCTTGCTCACTAAGTAGTCTGCACTTACAGCATTTCCACCCATGCTCACCTAGGGTCCTAGCATGCAGGTTAGAAAGTGACCTCACTGGAAAACCTCCAGAAATTCCATCTTTACTAATGGTAGAACTGTTGTTTTCCTAACAGTGTAGAGCACAAATAGTTAAACAGTCTGTGACAGAAATGTTTAAAAAATTTTGTCTAATGACATCAAAAAAAAATCAGATAGAGGTGCTCTGTGGTGATTACTCCCATGTTAGTAGAGGGTATTTAACTAAACCTATCAGTTTGTCTTGGACTGTATATCAAAAATCACTATCTGATTTATACTTCTGGTGCTCCCGTAATACAACAAATAATTTCTAGTCTGTTTTTCATAATTGCATGCATACAAGTTGGAAGGCCAGACATTCCACTAATACAGGTACTTACTAGATTTACGAAAAGCATTTTCCAATTTTTCCTTTTCCTCTTCCTCTTTTGACCACATGTCAAAATCACACTTAATTACAGTCAGAGCAATTGTTCGCCTCTATTTGTCTTTGATATGAGAATTACTTGAGGCTACAGAGTAAAAGGCAAAATACTCTCAAAACTACTTAATGAACCTAATAATCCACTCACCATGTCACTGTTATTAAATAAAGCAACAGAATACAAAGGCAGTGAGAGACACTTTACTGGAAAAACTTGATTGGTTGCTTTATCTTCTGCCAGTACAATACGACTTCAGCATATTTAAAAACGCTAACAATTCTTTTCTAAAAAGAAATGATAAATTTGAATTTAAAGTTTCACCCGTTAACCTCCAATCCTATCAAGGATAACACCGTATTTTACAATTTGTTCTGTGGTCCCAGATAAGTAGTAATTGCCACCAGAATCATTAAACAAGTTAAAGCATTTAACTTCATTATAGTAGTTCTTGTTAGTCAGGCATGTTGTGCCATTATCAGACCTTTTACATCAGTAGAAACAATTGATAAATCTGTAATAATTCTGTGTCTCAAAGATTGGATAATGATCCCTTGTAATTCTGTGACATGACACACACAAAGTACTGCTTTTCAGTGTGTAATTTCTCATTTCAGAGAAGGTTAACCAGACTGAAAAAAAACCCGCTTTCATACAATCTGTTCAGTGGAATGTAAATGAACGTGGGGAACGGTTTCTTAATAAATGTGCCACCATTGTGATTATTTTCAGTAACATTTGCTGTACTTAATGGCACCATCCATCTAAGGATTTCTACATTTATCCTGTTTACAGGACGGTTAAAACCTTTATGGAGGAATCATTAATTTTCTTGCAAACGTCACTGACTTTGAATTCTTTGATCATTCAAAGATTAGCCCAGCCCCTGTCATCAGTCGTCTCTGATGAGTTCAGGCTGATTTGCTTTGTACATCAAAGGCATAAAAGGACCACTCTGAGTCTCAGTCTTTTTGGCTACACTTTTGAAGTCTCCTGAATACACATGAGCCATTTTGTTACAGGAGAATGAAAAGCAGAGGACCATTGTGCATATGGTGGACAATGTGCTTCCGAATTTACATTGCCTTTCATCAGAGGCACAGATCACCTCTGGAGTGTCCCCGTGGGCAAAGCTAATGGGTCATAACCATAATGATACTCATTAATATTAAAAAAAGGAACAAATTCCTCAGACATCCCAGAAGAGGATACTCAGAATTGTACCTCATGTGTTGCAAGGTGACAAAATACATGTAGCTGCAAAGTTCTTTTTTTTACTTGATGAAATCTGTGAAGAAAATAGATGTGTCACACAGAGCTGAGAAGAGTCAACCTCTTCCTCACAGGGGCTTATGTAGAAGTGTTTAATCTCTTTTTGTCTTTCTAATTTAACTCTATTTGTATTTTGAAAGTATAGAGAGATCAAAAAATAACAACATCCTCAGTATTTCATTAAATTTAAAATAATAGCTACTCTTTGTGACGGGCATTGAAAACTTCTTTAAATTACCTGTTTTATCCTGCTAACTACCCTATAAATTAGGTAGTCTTTCTCTAGGTTTTTTTCACACAGTATGTAAAAAGAAGTTGTTTAAAAGCTTCCATTTGCAAGCATTACTATGTATATTGTTCTATAGCTGTAATCTCATATGTTTATAAAATAAGCATCTGAATCAAGATTTTCAAAGGTGATGCTTAAAATTAGCATGTAGAATTCCAGTTGTAACTCCAAATAGGCAGTTTGATTTTCTACAATTGTCAAGCAGTTTTCTTTAGAGAGCCTTCATTCAATAATGAAGTTATTAAACAAGAACTTAAAAGGTTCTAAAACAGATGAAAAAGTGATGACATATTTTGTATGATCGCTATGTCCTAAGGCAATAATAGTAGAACCATGCTAGGCTTCACAGACTAGTGATAATTGTAATAGTGATCAGCACTGAGCGAAAGCAGAAAGTGTGGTGAAGAACTAGAACTCCACAACACTAGAATCTGTAGGAGGCTGAAAGCTTCTGGTGACAGTGGGTAACAATTTTATAAAGCAGTGTGGCTGAGAAGTGGCTCTAATGCTTGTTTGGATGCATGATGACATCAAGTCACAAATAGGTGGAGCTATTTCTTTTACATGCTACAGATTGCATTTGGGATGCTTTACAAATAACTATTTAAAAATTAACATCAGTTTAACTCCAGTATTGTGCATGGGCTATTTAACAGTCTTTAGAGAATGGAAAAACAAAACAAGGCAGAGGATTGCTGGAGATGGTTAAAAGAGTGTTAATTAGAGTTAATGAGGTGAAAGTGAGAAAACAATGTGAACAGTGAATGTAAAATTCAGATGAGTGTTATAGTGAGGAATAAGCTGCCACACGGCTCCAGACCTCCACAGCTAGTTTCAACTGGCCTGGTCAAAGTTCCTGGAGAGTCTGTGTGATAACCCATATTTTTAGTCATAGTATAAATATAGACAGTCATAAGGAACTGTTACCATAAAGATTTTATACTTCCTGTAAAATAAGCAAGATGCAGGAAGGAAGGGAGGAGGAGGTGTGGTGTGACTGGTGTTGCAGAGGTAACAAAAGGTTTACCTGACAGGAGCACATCACGCAGCCTTACTCACTGCTGCCATCCACTGTTAGCACAAGTGTGTGGCTGAAACCCATCTTGTGCCGGTAAGCAGGTGGATGAAGTTTGCTATTTGGCCATCACCAGCTCTCATTTTTACATTATTTTCACACGCTGTTCTCCAAATGAAAATGGAAGCTGTGAAGAGAGCAAGTATGTGGATCTTTTCCCCATTAACTGAAGTCTTTTCAAGCAGAGTGCAGATGGCCTTCTACCAGTCCCCTAACAGTGCTCTACATACTGTGCTCCCATGGGTCAGAACATTTGCTGCTTGAAAAGACAGTTCTCAAAAGGAAGCACATGCATTAGATTGCAGTAGCTCTCTGGAGCACTAATACATGTTTTGGATGCTTCATAATAGAGAATTTTTAGGACTGTTTATTTTATTTGTCATGAATTATAGTGAGCTTTCTGCTGCATTTACTGTTCTGTGGGATACTACTCTAAATACTGCAAATGTTTGGGTAATTTTAAGTGCAGTACCTACCTCTCCCTCCTAGTAACTCTGAATACTTGTTAGCCTCTCACAATGTAAGAGAAAATGGACATTGCAACAAAGTATTTTTAATCAATATCTTTATTTTTAATTTTTCAACAAAATGACGTAGCATTTCTGTGTAGTCTCCTGTTTGCCCACATGCCTTGATGGGTAGGTCAGAGGACATGCACACACAAACATGCACAAGGCTTTCATGCCTGAATTGTGGAAAAAACATCAATGAGCATCCAACCCATTATGGTGGGTTAGTTCTATGGCAGGAGTCATAGACGTGCATCCACAAAACTGCTGCTAAAAAGTTAGCACATTAAAAGCAAAATTATTATACTTCTGCACCCCTAAAGAGTTTCTTCTTTTCTGTTGTAAAGACTTTAGAGAATCTCTCTAGAATCCCTAATTTTCAGTTCATTTTTAAATATCTAAAGAAATAAGAGCAGAAAGAAGTTAATACTTTGAAATCAAAAAATGCATTACATGCCTCCAAGTACTGTATTTGGTTAGGCAGCTTTTATTGTGTCATGTTGTCATAGTTTAGGTCATGCTATGATTCTGAGAGAGTTCTGTCAAGTCAGAAGAAATTGTCTGCTTTTCAGAGGTGTTTTAATTTAAATCTGTGCCCTCTTACGTAGGTGATTTCTATCATTATTTTGTGTGTGTGTTTGTCTCTACAGGATGAAAAATGTAAAGCTGTGAGAATTTTCTGGCACAGATACATTTAGATAGTGAGAGTTGTTCTGCATTGTTTAAATCAAGACATTTGTTGATTGTTTCCATGATGACTGGATGCATCGTTAACCCCTTTATTGTTGACGTCCTACTGAGACCTGATATGTAGTCTTAATTATTTTAAAAGACACTTCTTTGTTACTTAGCTGGCGATTAAAAGTAAATTAAAAGATGGCAATGGCAGACTATTGTTGTTGATTAGTAGAGCTAAAAAACCTAATCATCTAGTAAGGGACTAATTTTCACATAATTTTTAAAACAATAAGTACACTGGTATAGAAATTATTTGTGCTGCTTCTACCAGTTAATTAACCAAATCACCAGAGAGGGAGAGTGTGAGAGTGATTATTTTCTATTAATCGAACTGAGAAACCTAAAGTAGGAATCCCAGTCAAAGCTCTTAATAACATTCCTTAAAACAATAAGATGAGTTTGAACTTCAAGTGCTCAATATCCTCCAATATTGAGGATTCTAGCAGGGGAGAATGGGAAGGGCAAAGACAAGAGCAAGGAGACCAAAACACTCATTCATAATTTTGCAGAGACAAAAGATGAATTATGCTGCAGGGAGGCAGTGATGGAGTATATACAAGAACACAGCCACAAATTGCAGAGCTACTGAAAAAAATAAAACATTTATGATGAAATATTAATTAAAATTGGTTGAATACTGTCCTTTAAGACTTAACTTTCACACAAGTGTACTGAGTTTAGAAAAAGCAAAATCTCAAATTTGTTGAGTCAAATAATGCTTCAGTTCTCAGCATTAATTGTAGTTAGTGCTTATGCTCCCCTTTTTTTCTCTCTTTTCAGGCTTTTTTTTCCTGCAGATGGTGGTTCATGTGGTGAAATACAACACTGATTTTTAGGTTGGAGCCCTGCACCTCTCTCATACACTTCAAGAGTACCTGGCAGGTAGGACTGATTATCATAGGTGGTATCAGAGAACTTTTACTTCTATGGAGGGGGTACCTTCTCTTTGAAGGACCTGATATTATTCCAGAAACAATGGTATAAAGGCAAAACCAAGACGAAGTTTCAATATGCTTTTAAAACTGTGATTGAAGTATTTCAGCTTTCATATGTGATATGGACATTTCAAGAAAAGCAAGTGCAAATTAAAACACAGCTTTGGAAGAGTTTTAACTGACAGGAAGTTTAATGGTTCAACAGATAAAAAATTCAACTGATCTTGGTTTACCAGTCCTGCCTGCAAGCAATTTGCTGGAAAGTCACTGAAAAATGAACCAGGAAGGGCAGAAATGCAATGGGAGCAAGTGGACTCCTCCAGTCAAGTGAATAATGACCGATAGTGTTGGCCCAGCTCTGCTGCACTGAGTTCTTTAGAAACAAAACAAAAAAAAAAACAGTGTAAAAGACAAAACAGGCTGAGAATTTTATCTAGAGTAGTAAAAAGAAATCTCTAGTGTGGTCCTCCCTTGTGTGTAATCCCCTAGATGATGCTTGAGTTACAAATACTGTGTCATATGTTCTGTGCTGTTGTCTCAAATAACTAGATGCATTTAGCTTCATGTAATTTGTTCTTTATAATTTTAATGGTTAATGATTTGTTCAGTTTTGCTATTGTGTAGGTTAAAGTTTTTATGTGTAGATTTATCTATATTTTGGTCTGTCTTATTAGTGAATCTCATTTTTGCTTTGTTATGAACATCAAAAATGAATAGGGAGATTTATTAGGAAACAAATACTGATTATATTAACCTTGGATTCGTTCTAACTTTACTGTAGGATCTTTAAATGTCTACCAACTTATTTCCCTTTGTAATCACAGACAGTATGTTTATTTTTATTTATGGAAGCTATTTGAAAGAATTGGTTAGATCTCAGCTTTAAATGACTTTTATATAAAAGTAACAGACTGAGTCAGTAAAGAAAAAAATTACCAGATGTTAACCTCAGTATGGGATAGAGATGAATGTGAGTCTAACTTGAGGGATGTCCCAAATAATGAGGATCATTTGAGAGTAAGGTTGTATGTGCACTTTGTGGCTATGAATAATGCATTGATGTATGTACTTCGGTAATCATGATGCATGAGTTCTCTATAGAAATTATCACAAGATCAGTTTTAAATGGGAATCAAATGCTTTAGGTACCTTAATTATTTAGATTATGTATCTGAGAGAGGGAAAATGTTTTCATTTTGTATCCCTGCTTTCAGTCTTGCTGTCAAAGAAGGAGAAGGGTGAACTGGGAAAAGGATTGTGGGTGACCTTCCCAGGCACAGCACTATCATGGCAAAGATTATTCTCTAAATTTCTCTTTTCCTTTCCACCCATCTAGATGGCAAACTCTTCAGTTCTGCAAATGAGCAAACAGAAATTTCAGATGGGAAGAACATCCTATCCCACCTCAAAGAAACTGTGAAAATCAGCCTGTCCCACCTGTGAAAAGTTGCAAGTGGAATTGACACTGGGGGGTCTCTCTAAAGGGACAAATCACAGCGGTTACCCTTGTGTGTTTACCCACTTCATTTGCTCAGAAACAAAGCCAAGGAAAAAAATGTTGCTCTCCGTACTTTTCATTTCTAGCCCCGGTAGCAGGGAGAGGTGCTGAGACACAAGGCATCTAAATCAATGAGAAAGGAAATCCTGGTGCTATCAGGGTGATTTGCCATGGGAGATTTGCCACAACATGAATGCTGCTTAGAGCTCAATTTGTGAGGTTGTTGATTCTGCAGAAATTTTAGGTACAAGCCTTTACTGATTGTTCCTCTTGTGCTAGTTTAAGCCAAACAGCCAACCTTCAGGCCCTCCTGGTAACACACATCAAGCACTTGCCAACTTTGCTACTAGAAACTGTAACTGTCTCAGAGGCACCTTTGCCTTGATGGTCCCTGGTGATGCTCTGCACTCTTTTCTGTCTTTCCTCTTTCACAGGCAGTTGCAGAAGCAATTGTGTTCCTCTCTGTTTTCCTAGGACATTCACAGCAAAAGTGTAGGAGCAAGCTGAAGTGATTTCTAGAACCCTTGGCAAATAGAGCAAATTATTGGTTTCTTGTCAAAACTCAACACTTTCATCTTGCTGGGAAAATTCATTCCCAAAGATCTTCACTAAACAAGTAAGTCTCTTTCTCCAAGGATAATCTTCTGCATAGCAGTATTTCAATCTGCTGGATTATGGAGTTCAGATGGGGTTACTTCCATTCCCCTCAAATCACAAGTCTTTATTTTTGGAAGTGTCCTTAACCGGTAATCGGAGAGGATCTCTGTCTGGCACTTTTTTTCCTGGAGTACAAGACCATACAGTGTCAGATTAGCTCCAGTGTCTCCAGAAACCCTTGTTGAGTAAGCATGTACTGCCTCTGAATATTTATTTTGCAGGGTTGCTCACTTGCTGTTTGCTTTTGCCAGAATACAGCTGGAGCAGGCAATGTACCAGTACCCGTGCTTGAGAAGTGAGGTATGAGACTTTAAAAAGAGTGAGCAGATTACAGCCCATCTGTTAAGGCAGAGAATTTGTTTAGGAGAATAAATGTGTGATCTGGATGACCAAAATCACAGCCTTCCAGATAATTTTCCCAAAGACTTGCCGTCTGCCTTGTGAGACGTCTGGAACCCTTTTGGGCAGTTAGAGATCACATGTTCTTCAGCTGCATTTTCTTTCTTTCTGTATTTCAAGTGAAAAAAATCTTTTAGCTTACATCTCCATGCTGAAAATCCTTACTGCTTAAATGAGTACATGGGCTACATAAACATTGGTCCTTCTTTGCTAAATTTGCTAAGTATACAGCTGGAGGTAAGGGAAAACTATCTAGTCAAGGAACCTAAAATACAGGGGAAAAGTATTCTGTTTTACCTCAATTATCTGAGAAAAAGATCTAGGATAGTAATAGCTTTTACTTATTTTTCTACCTCAGTTTCTATATCAGTCATGACACTTGTTTGGGCTGTGGTTATTGAATTCTAAGGAGTTTAAGATTTTTCCTTTTTTCCATAGAATCCAGCACATAAAGTCTCCTTTGGAACACGTCTTCTGTCAAACATGCAGTTTGGTTTTCTCCCACATGCACAGTCCCACTCTCTCTTCATTTCCACAGATGTCCAAGTCCTGGCTTAGTAAGAAGAGGGGTTTTAAAATTTATTTTACATGGTGTTTTTTTTGCCACCTGTATTTTGGAACATCTTTGCTTTTAGTAGTACATGGCTGGTTTGGAACTTCAGCATGCAGAGGAAAAACAAAGACAGACAAACCCCAGCCTCAGAATGAAATTCACTCTCCAATGTGGGATCATGGCTCCTTACCAGCTCCTAGCCTTCCTCAAAATTCTTAGCAATTTCAGAGCTCTGAATATAGCACTAAGGAATCCTAAATATCTGTTGCTAGTTCTCTTTCTTCAGATAGATACACATACGTATTAGTGAAGCTTTTCTTTAGAGTGCATTTGATGCGTTCGCTCCCATCCAGGTAAAACTTACCACCTTTCAGGATACTGAGGGGTTTGGCATTTGGTGCTGGACAATGGACCAATTTGCTTCCTTTGGGGATCTTTGTGTTCCTCTTGGTGTTGCAATGTGTTCAGGCTTGCCAGTGGACAAGCTCTAACAACAAAAAATGCAGTTACTTGCAACACAAATTTACATAACGGAATACGGTTTCAAAAGTTAAAGAACAAATTGCAGTGTAGAGATGAGAGTAAGCCATACCGGTCATATTTGTTGCTATAAAACTCCGGTTAAATTGCAATATTGTCTAATTACCTTCTGCAGCGTCTCCTTTGGCTTGCTCTGCACTGAGAGTTACGGCTCTCCTGATCTGACCATTAGCCATGGCTGTTAAACTGTCTGACGGTTAAATATGAGGCCAGCTCAGAGGAGCTGCTGTAGGCAGCTTCTTTTTTTTCTAGCACAGTAGGCCATGATCTTTTTTTACCTTCTCTTATGCCCTTCAATTCCTAAGATTAAGGTCTGTGACGTAGTATGTTAAATTAAGATCTACAGCATTTCCTCTCATCATCCTGCGTACTGTCATTTTATTACTATTTCTGTTATATGTGTTAGGTAACACTTTGTTTTAGGCTTCAAACTACGTTCTCCTGTTGCAGCTTTTTGAAGATGTATTTTGGTAAAGCTTTAAGTCTCCTATCATATGAAATATTAAATATATGCTCTGCTTAATAGATTCTTTGAGCATCATGTAGATACAAAACAGATGGCAAAAGGAGGAACAGGATGCTTCTCTTGGGTAATACTTCAGTTCAAATTCACAGTTAATTTTAGGGTCCCTTGTGATGATCCTGTCTTTTTTCAAGTGCAAGGACAAGTTAACCTTAGAAATAATAGAAGGAAAATTGCAAAGAGTCTAAGAGGAAGAATTTCTCTGTACATTTTATTTAAGTGTATTGGATTTGTACCATGGGGAATAAGTTGCAACTGGAATCTTAAAAAGCTGGGATCGTTTCAGGATACTTGCAGTTCTTACTAAAATAACAGCAATAAAATTTCATGGTTCAGAGCCTTCACCGACAAGAAGAGGACTCGGGAAAGCATTTCCCTCCTATCTACACAATAGCGTAATTGGCTTAGGGCATTGGTGGAGATATATCATCCCCACACAAGACAACAGGTAGCAGACTATTTACTGAGATGGGACTGAGTGGGCTAGTCTGAGGTAGCAGTGTTTGCAGTCTTTGTGCAGGTGTAGGAGCATATACCTAGGACCCAGATTTCCTACGATTATATTTTATTATTGTCTCTTTTTCCAGTATCAAGAGAACAACTGATCTGAAATTCCATAGCTTTAACTTTATTCGTGAGACTCTTGGTAAAACTTCTCTACATCTTTGACTTCTTTATGAGCACCATAATCTAAACTCACTTTGGGTACCAGGAACTCTAAGATCTGTCCGGCTCCAGTGCTCTGGAAAGCTCAGCACTTGACTCATCAGGCAGTGAGCAGGGAGCGGGAGCGGTGCAGTAACAGGGGCTGCAGCAAACTGCCCACGGGGTGCTCCCCCCTGCAGGCCCGGGAGCGCTGTGGCACACGGGCACCGAGAGTCAGCCTTTGTGAGGAAACAGCACTGCAGAGAGAGGGCTCCCACACTGAGCTTATCTGGCATCCCCATTGAAATCATTCTTAGCACTCTCTGCTTTATACATGGACTCTGTATGGTGGAAAAGTAGGACTTGAGGACCTCATGCTTCTGGGAATATCAGTTAAAAGGTAAGTTCCAACTGACTGCTTAGGCAGTACTTGTACGTGTTCCAGAGGAAACCCCATTTTTTTATATATGGCTGGAGGTGTAAATAAACAAGTAAATCTGCTACGTTGCCTAATTTTGCCTGTTCATGAGGCTGACAAGCAACTCATCTATTGCACATTTTATAAATGAGCATCAACTTAGACTTGATGGTGCTTGCAAAAGGATTCAAAGGACAGGGACTAACATATCTTGGAAAGGGCAGCAAAGCAATTTTTCCTTCCTGTAATCTCATCAACCAAAACCGATCAAACTAGGACTTTAAAACAAAAACACATCTGAAATAAATGTTCCATGGCTTCCATATCAGTATTTATTTGTTTTTCATTCCAAAGCATGCTTTAATTGAAGTTTGTTTTTTTTTTCCGTTTTCACATTTTCAAGACAAACTTTTGAAGAGTCACGCATTATTGTACAGTAATTTAGAAAAATCCTAAAGGGAGAATGTATTAATGGTTTTAGGGTTAATGACATCTTTAGTTTATTGGGCTGTATTAGACTGCTGGTAGGATTTTCTCCTGCAGCAGTTGAACACATCCTGCATGCTAAGGACCAAAATCCCAGCCCACTACTGCTTTTGTTAATACTGACAGCTAAAAGCAATTGTTCAAGATCATGCCAATCTGATGTGGAAGACATGAGATGAGTATTTGAACTGAGGTATGGATCACCCCAAATAATACAGGAGGCAAAGAATACTTTAAAAATTCCTGTACTGCCCTTGCTTTATACTGTACATTATAGAGTTCATTATAGAGACAGGGCTTCTGTTTTACAGGGATAATAAGAAGTACAGCATGATTGATTTTTCATCAGCATGCCTTTTTTTAAAGTGCAAATTGACTTTTATATATATATATACACACACACACACATGCACACACACATATATATATAAGCTATGTTCTAACTCCTGGCTGTAAAGAAAAACTTAGTAAATACTCTGTCTTCCTAGCTGTAGCTGAATTTCCTTTAAAATCCCTGAATCTCTACTATAAGTACCATTTCCCTTGTCATAAGCTTATTGTGGTTTTCATTTAAATCATGTGTCAATAGCAATTCAAAGATTTGTAATTGATTGTTCTCAAGATAAATCTAGAGAAACTCTGAAATCTTCAATGTTCTGGCAATTCTTTGGTTCTGAGAATGTCGTAATAGCTGATAATATAAATAAAAGAGCTGGTTTACTATGCTGTGGGTCTCCTGAGTTCAGTTATACTTGTCATACAGAACAGTCTATCCACCTCTGGTGCAATTAAGCTTTGGACCATGGTTCTTGCAGCTATATGACATGATGCTTTTTCAAGTCATCACCCTTAGGTATAATAATAAAGTAGCTTCTTATGGTTGCACTTTATGAAAACTCATGTTGTCTTTCACTGTTAATCTCATACCCAAAAACTTCACTACCTTTTTATCAGCAATTTTGTCTGATTTTAATGATCAGAAGAACTGAATAGAACATTTGCACTGAAATTCTCCAAAACATATTGGTTACAGAATAAGCTATTCAGTTCCTCTGAAGGGGCATATAGTTATTATGGTGCTGAGGAAAAGGGATAAATAAGCCAATAAAAGGAAAAAGGAAAGAAAGTATTTTCTCTTGGAGGCTAGTTGGTCAGGTTTCAATTTGCAAGCAGGTGGGTAGGCTTCTCTTCACTAAAGCCCTCTGGAGTAGGACTCAGCAGCTTTCTAACCATTTTGTCACGTCAGAATAGATGTTAGGAAGACTTGCCTGAATACAATGCATGTGTCCTTTCATATTTTTCCTCTGTCTGTCATTTCATTTAGAGTTTGGATGCTGACTTCTGATTATTATACAGGTCCGATGTTTACTTGTAAAATCTACACAGAGAAGTAGCCCTTATTCTGCTGTGTAGCAATTGTCAGCTACATGTCTAATATGTATTGGGGGGATTCTTGAAGTCTGTGGGCTCTTTTCTTTCATGAGGCAGCAAAAACCTCATTAGGAGTTTTCTAAACTACTACTGTAAGTTTTAACTCCCCCCATGATGCCTAACAATGTGACCTGATTATTATTCTGACATAGCTTTCTGCTGCTGGAGCAAGCCTGGTTTCCTAGGCCCCAGGCAGCAGGGGATGACATCTGATAAGATACAGTGAGTCCAGGCTTCATGGTGCTTCAGCTCAGCTTACTGGCTGATCTATGGAGTGGGACATCCATGGAAGCTACACTGGAAGCTATTCATCCATCTTTTCACGTGGTGGTAGCAAGCTGAGATAATAGCTAAATCTGTGAAAAGAGTCAGAGAGGACATTACAGAAGACAGACTGAGGTGGCCCTGGGCCTTTGACTCAGTGTCTTGGGACTCATTCTGCTCAGGGGAAAAGAGCACTTTTCAGGTTTGTGGTACAAAAATACGGTATGTTACAGATTAAAGAAAAAGATCAGGTTTTGTACAATAGCTTAAATCACCACTAAGATTTCTTGGATGCAGATCCCAAACCAAAATGTGTTTAGATGTCAGAAGAGTTGCACAGTTTTGCCTAAAATTTGCATGTTGTTGGAGATAATGAGTCGTCATCTACTGTTATTATCTAGGATCAGATAATAATTTCCTCTACCCTGTTAGGTAGGCTGGAAGCCAGCATGTATTCCTACTCTCCCTCTCCCTAGTCATTCCCTTTTCCAGTAAGAACCATTTTGGCATCCTTTAGGAATGCTCACTGGGAGGATTCAACGCTTTCAATGAATGTACAGTCTCACTGTACCATTTCCCAAAACTGAGATTTCTCTCTGTTCATATCCAGAAACTATTTGACCTTTTGACTTACTAAAAATGCCTAAAGAGTTCTTGTATATTTAGTAGTATTTGAGGGATTTAGATGGAGGAACACCTTAGTTTAATATTTCTGAATGAACAGGATCTCATTTGATATGTACACAGTTAATTCACAGGACTAATTTTAGTAACACTGCAATGTCAGGAATAATGAATACAACATAATCGTGTAGACTTCTGAGAAAAGCAATACTATAGCTTTGTATCTGTTACGTGGAAAGCCTTGTCCATTAAAAATTTAGACCAAATTCTGCACTCTGGCTGTAAAACAGGAGTGAGTGCATGCTTCAAGATTCTCACTGCTGAGAGCCTCAATATGCAAACTGCCTGAGAACAATGTTGAAATAAAAGGAGACATTATGGCACTATCACCGATTTTCACAACTTCCTAGGTTTGTGTGAGTGCTTTGGGTTAAATTTGGGTGTAATTGTTCACTAGGTTAAAATGCCATGCCCTCAAATTTGCATTCTAAGATACATTCAGCCAGTGTGATGAAGGCTGCCAGAGAAAGTAGCAGAAGGGAAGAGGAAAGGTATGCAATAGATAGTGAGATGGAAAGAGATATATGACCCCTCAAATAGCATACTTTCAAATATATTTCCACTAGGAGAGGTACTCACAGCTGGGCAGCTCTTCATATTGCTTTTTCACTCTGGTACATCAGGGGCTCGTAATGGCAGAATAGCCTTCCCTTGTCCAGAGTTGCCTTTGCTTCTTGCATATTGCACTGAAATATGACAGCGGGTAGGTTGCTGAAAGGAAATCCCACAGGAAAGAGGAGCCTGGCTTGGAAGAGGTGGGTGTAGTGATGAAGTATCCAAAACTTTAGCTAATCCAGTGCCATTTTGGTGAAGGTAACCTGCTTTCTAGAGATCCTATGGGCAAAAATGCTGCAACCTGCATTTTTTTTTTCTTAACATTAATTATTTTCACAAAAAAGAATTCTGTCATAATTCCATCATAATAAGTGGATTTTTTAGTAAAATACTAGTTTTGGTGAAAATATACCTGTTATGTTTATGGAATTTTTTTTTCAAGAATAACTGAAGTGGAACACTTCAAAACTCTTGCTGTGGTGAGGAAGTTTGCCACATAATTCCTCTTCCTGTGGGAAGAAAGGTAACACCAGAGCTGTTTCAAAACGCCCACCTCTTTCTATCCCTCTGAAATGTGAGCTACTTTAAGCTTTATTTTCAATTAAAAGTCAAAACTTAAGAAGTAGTATTTGATGGTTTTGTCATTATTAGTAATTATAATTATTATGCATAATTAATATTATTTTTAAAATTTCAATATTACTTTAGCCAAAGTGTTATAAATATTGTAGTTAATACCGCAGGAGCCATAAAACCCACTAACCTTTGTAGTTAGTTTTAGAAAGATTAATTTATTTCTCTTATTCTTTTCTGGGGACTCAGTGAGGCTACTTACCCATAATAAATTAAGCTACAGTTTCTTGTGATGCCAGCTGCAATAAAGATGAAGAGGCCATCATCATGTACTCTGAAGTAATCAGGATTGGAGGGTTTTTTTGACTTTTTTTTTTACAAACAAAAAAAAAAGCCACATTTTCAAATGAAGTCACTTGAATAACTTTAATATCTTTAAAGAATGTCTTTCAACTGAACAACAATTTTGGCTTATTTTATTAGCTGTGGCTTATGAGCTATTTCTGGTCAGTTCTGTGGAGCAGCTTTCTCATACTATAATCAAAATACCTTATTTCAAACAAATGTAGTGAAAGAAAGTCTATGCATTGTGCTAGCTGAAAAAAAAAAAGAGCTATTTCTGCATTGCATTAATTTCCCCATAAATTCTTTAAATTTTTAAAGTTAGAGTTTCAATGTTTTTACTTTATACAAACTGCTTTCCCATATCTGTGAACAACTGTGACTGAAAACAGCAAGAGAGGCATTTGCTCAGCACACCTAATTATGTTAAATTTAGTGCAATGAAACAGAGTAAAAAGAATTTTAGTATCATAATAGGTTAGTAACTGTATGTTAACTGTATTAGCTTAATAAATGTGCGATTTTGGAATGCTGTCCCAAGAACCAAAACTGATTCCCTGTTACCTGAATTAAAATGATGCTGAACAAAGCAGTAAGATGATTGAGCAGGCCTTTTTGCATATGTGTTTTATGTTTCCAGACACAAACTTAGCACAGACATGCACTTTTGTAACTGGAATCCTAAAATTTGTACATCAACAATTATTCAGCGTGGAGTCTATTACAGTACTTGTAATAGCAAACTGGCTTTGTTATTAAGCAAAGTTCATGGCTGAGAGAGGACTGAGAAGTCATGCATTAGATTTGATTTTCAAGTAATGAAGAGTGGAAGAGCTTTGTATAAGCAATAGCAAAAGTAATTTCTGTTTCCTTTAATATGTTTTTGTTTAATTCAATTAGATTTTTTTCTTATGCTTATCCAAATGCTTATGCAAATTCTCTTTCTTCTGGGTTTTAATTAGAAATATGATGAAGAATAGAGATGTGCCTGTTTAATGATGTTTATTTCCCTTAGAGCAGCATGAAGCAGTTCAACATTGTACAGAGCTGCTCAGATAACTTTCTTAATACTGAAACTTTACAATGTTGAAAGCTGGGCACTGAGCTTGGTGGATTCATTATTGCAATGTGAAGGGGCAGTTATGTCTCTAGTTCTGTCACAGCTGGCCCTAACCCAGCAGCATGGCAAGTTTTTAGCATTCAGCCATTTCTTCCTTTGGTCATTGCTGTGGTTATTGTCAGGGGGAGGTCATGACCAGTCCAGTTGCTGTCTCATTTTACAGTGTTTAAGTGAAGTTTTTGTTACACTGCATCCCCGACATAGATGCAAGCTGTAGGTCTCCTTGATGTTCTTCGATATTTGGCATACTATTTTTAAAATGTTATCATTTGAATATCCATGCACTGGTTTAAAAATGCTTTAACTCCTTAATGACTTAAGAATTTTTGAAAATACTGATCAGTTTATTGCATATTTGCAGGATTTGCTAAATAGTTAGACTGGCAGGCTCTGCTTTAGCACTGTGTCTGCTCTTAAACACAGAAGGAAAGGCACAGAGCGATCAGAGCCAGTCCAGAGGATAGAAACAGATATGATCAGAGAAAATATGATCTCTCAGAAAAGACTGACAGAACTGGGCTTGTTTAGGTAGGAAAATACAACTGACATGAGAGAGGATACAAGTCTTAAAAGGAATAAAGGTTATCACGGATGGAAAGGTAATAAACTGTTCTCCATGTCCATTGCAGATCAGGATAGGGGATAGGACAGTAAGTAATGTGGTTCTTCAGTGAGGGAGTTTTAGATTGGACATCAGGACAAAAAAGCAACCAAAACCACTTTTCAAACTGTAACAGTAGTTAAGCACTTGGGTATGTCGCCCTGGGAGGCTGCTGACTTTTCAGCACACCAGAGATTTTCAAGAACAGGTTAAGGGAACAGCTGTCAGAAATCATCTGGGTCTAGCTTAGACTGTCTTGTTGAGGGAGGTGGATTTTAGGACCACCTGATGTTTTGAGGTACCTTCCAGCCCTATATTAGAAGACCACCTACCTATTTATTTAGAAGGAGTATTACCTTGAATAAACATTAGTATCAAATTGACTTTTTCATGATATGTGAGGGTATAGGGATGTATATGAATATCTCCAAATTTATTCCTAAATTATTGCTAAGTCATTGCTAAATTATCCAAGCTATTAACTGTTTCTTTCTCTGCTCTCCATTATAAAATTCATATTGTACTTCTGCTTTCCAGTTTCCCCTCTGAGAAATTTGGACCAAGAAGAAAAATGGTAAATGCTAACCTTTTGTCCCTTTATCAGATGTTATGGCTATACAAAATAGGGCTTTGATTACTTCATACACAGAAGATCCAAGAAATAAATTAGATTTTTAATTCTAATTCAAATAAAATATTTTAGTCAGTCATAGTTTTACTGTTGAGCAAATGCATCATTCCATGACCTGAACTCCAGCTTTCACTTAAGGGTTTTTAATCAATAACCGATATTTGCCTTTTTCTTTGGAATTCAGTATTAACTAAGCTGTCAAAAGTAAAGCATTTAGACAGTCTCTGTGCTTCCTGTAGCTTGTAAATGGTAAGCTGTCATGACTGGAAATTGCAACAAAGTGTCATTCTTCATACAGAGTTCTAATACTGTGATTTTTTATTTACAAACTTCCTAAAATTTAAAAGAACGTTAAAAAATACACATACTACCTATGTAAAAAGTAGTCTAATAAACATCACCAGTGGTAGTGCTGAGATGAATACACCACATCTGGTATGAAAATGCTCTTGTTACACTTAAAACATTCTTGACATTTTGTAATTTTCTTGTAATAACATAGCTGCAAATCAAGAGAGTGCGTGACGTTGACAATCCCTGCCTCTTAATACTCATGGCATGTTTATATGAGTGTTTACAGTTCTCTGTGTTGCACTGCTATCTACTTCCTCTACTGATGTGGTAAGAGCGATGTGGAATTTTGCTAGAGAGAAAAGCTTGTGCTACAAGTCCAGAAAAGATTTCAGCTGGGCTACTGAATGATGCTGTTTCTGTAAGACTGTGACAATAAAGGAGTTTCCTGGCATTCTCTTAGAGCAATAGAGGCAGACCATATCATTTAGACAAACAGACCAAGAGTCAGATCTGGTTCATTAAGTATTTCATTAATAAGTGACTTGCTTCTGAAAACCTACTACAGTGAAGCTCATATGAGCGCAGCAAAATTTTCAGTTGAAGGCTTCTTTCATTGAAAATATCTTCTAAAGTATGTAACTAAATTTCATTTTAGACAAGCTGGTAGCTCTCTTTAATCTGATTAAAAGGCTTACTTCATTCGAACAGATGAAGCAACTGTATTTAATCCATGTCTTTCCAGATTTACTGGAGTCCCTCCTTTTCTCCAGATTTTCCTTTTCCTCAACCTTCCAAGTTTCAAATATTTTCCAGGGAAGTCAGGAATAATTTTCAGGTGTTTCAATGAGGCTTGTTCACTAGAATCTCTTTCTCTAAACAGATACAAAGCATACGAAATAAATAATGGCTATAAGGGTGTTATTCTTTGGTGAAATAATCTGCTTGATTTTATTTAGATTTTAAAAAATTGATTCATATAAGTATTGTATATATTTCATAGATGTTTTATCCCTAGTCTCACAAGTAGTCATTACTGTTGTTAGGAGTTTATTTGCCTTCCCAGTATCCCAGAAATAATGAAATAATTTTAAAAACCCACACAAGTATATCTTGTAATATAGGAAAGAAGCTCTTAAAGCTCTTTAAGCCTGAAGAAGATTCTTATTAGAAATTACTTTTGCTTTCTTTAAGTACATCTGGACGTAAACATGAGTAAAGAGTCCAAAATTGCAAGGTTCCAGTATTGTATTGGTGCATACTTTGAAAATATGTAGAGGAGGAACTTGGAGTTCAACTGATTATCCTTTATTCCTTTTACAATTAGTTATAGATGCACTTACACAGCTTTGGAGAAATTTTTTCCTATGTTAATGGAAAATTTTCCATGAAGGAACAAGTAAAGTTGGTGGTATTAATGTAGATATGTTTCCTTTCCCATGGGAAACTTTTCCAGGGACTTCTAAGTGCTTTACTTGTAGATGGAGAAAGTTAAAAAGGACAGGGTTTGCAAAATGTTTCTTATTTGTTTGGAACTGTTGGTGCTACAACTGCCTTTCTGTTTCTCTTGTCTGTATGATATGTATCGTCCAAAATTTTATTTTTCTTGTAATAAAAATTTATTTTCAGCTACAGGATCACGCTACTGCAGAAATGTAATTTTATAAATAAAATAGGTAGGGAAGGAAACACATAGCCAACAGTAGGAGTTAGGCCGGCTCCTCTCTCTGATCTGTACTTTTATTGCCCATATATCTTCTTCATAATTGAATTCTGGATGATTTCTTGTTCATGCAGGGTAGAGACTTTATAGTTGATCAGTAATTCTTATGTAAGTAATTCTCACTAAAATAAGTCCAAATTGTAGCTACACCTTCCACTCATCTTTAAAAAAGCCTCTGAGTACTAATCTTCCCTTAACTGCATCTTGGTATATGGACTAATTATGTTTTTTATGTAGTAATAATTTATAGATAGATTATGTGTACTTACATATTAAGAGTGGCATTAATAACCATTCCATCTTAATAAAAAGGAGAAGATACAATTTGGTAGGTACTATTCTCCTGCATGTTATGATGGTTTGGAGAAATAGATACTGATTATCATATTCAGTATGGGATCTAGGATTCTGCTTTGCACACTTTGATTTGAAGATGGAGAAACCATTTCTTGAAAGGGCAGCATGGGACTTCTTCCACAATTACTTTATTAAATGTTATAAGCTTAGAAATGGAGTACATATATATGTGCACACACACGTACACACACAGTAAAATTTTGACTTAATAAGCATGCTGGCCATATATACTAACGTCATGCTTTTTACGTTTGATTTCATCTCTTCCTTCTTTTCACAGCTTTAATTAAATGGGGAACTAATGGAAAATGTTTGCAGTCCTGATCATAGAGCACTGAGCAGTACCAGCTCTGAGCACATGCACGTATGAATCACAGCTCAAATGGGTCTTTGATTGTGCATGTGGTTTTATACAAGTTACGATTTGTGATATCAGGGAGGACCAGACATCATTTTCAGTACATTACAGTGCACTTCAAATCTGCTGTGGAAAACCAAGTCAAGGGTTCCGCTAGCCAGTTGCTATCCCCATTATTATGGAATACTTTAGGAGGTTTCCTTTTGTTCATACCACTTGTATGGTTTAACTTAAACCATACAAGTTTTAATAGAACGGGCTTTTTCAAATACAT
>NW_008600632.1:0-7400 GCF_000691845.1 Merops nubicus
GCTACTCAGAGCCTCATCCAGCCTGATGTCCCCAGGGATGTGGCCTCAACCACCTGTCTGGGCAACCTATTCCAGCAGTCTATCACCCTCATACTGAAGAACTTTTTCCTAATGTCTAACCTAAATCTACCCTTTTCTAGATTAAAGCCATTACCCCTCATCCTGTCACTACAAACCCTTGTGAATAGTCCCTCCCCTGCTTTCCTGTAGGCCCCTCTCAGGTACTGGAAGGTTACTGTAAGGTCCCCCAGGAGTCTCCTCTTCTCCAGGCTGAACAACCCCAACTCCCTCAGCCTGTCCTCATAGGAGAGCTGCTCCAGCCTTCTGATCATTTTTGTGGCTCTCTGCTGAACACGTTCTAACAGCTCCACGACCTTCTTGTGCTGGGGGCTCCAGAGCTGGACACAGTACTCCATGCTTCTTTCATTTCATATTTTGCCAGATAGTCTATTCATTTTCAAATGAGTATTATGCCAATGCAACTGTAATTAAACCCAAAAACAGTGTTGTTTCTTATGAAAAATAAATCTTCACTTTTCAGTTTGTTCATAGTCAAGTATCAAGACGCAAAATATTCTCTATTTCAGCAACAACATAACTACGTACCTTTTTCATGCATGAACTTACACCAGTCGCATACAAAACAATCTAGCTAATACTATGCTTGAAATAGCTGTCAAGAAAAAAGGATCTGCAGATGTAAATTCTGCTGGCACAACGAAAGTAAAACCCTACAAGTGATTTCAACATTCTGGACAGGAATTGTATTTATTACGAGCACCATGACATACATGCATACTCTTCAACAGGGCTGACATTCCTCAGAAAAACTAGTTTCCTCAGCCTCTAGTAGCCAAACTAATATTAGGAACATGTTCCATCTTTAACAACTTGACCTAAACAGATATGAAAAATACAATCATTTTCAAGTTTCACTCTTATTTGGGAATCATATTAAAAAAAAAAAAATTACAATAGACTTTTTCTTGGAAGGCTCTATGCCAATAAAAGTATTGTACATGCTTTTTATTTCTTTTCTAAGTCTCCTAACATGGAAATTATAAAAATGTTATGTGTTCCATAACAGTTTAAGTCTGATTCATATGTTCTACACACTCAACAGATAGTGGTGGTGTAAACACAAGCAAAGCAGTACTTGTGTTCTCACTGTTACCTAAAAATACAGATATCCTGCATAACTTCACAATTTAGTGACTTCCGAGCAGTCTCAGAAAATTCATAAGCACCACTCCTATTAAAATCAAATATGGTCTTAAACTCTGATAGATTCCTCTAATCTGTGTTTTAAATCAAGGGCAAATTCCTTCTTTGTTCAAGTCTCTGTATTCCAAGCCCTTCTCAAGAGAGACAGTTTCTAAATATGCACAGATATAGCACATAGCCTGTCACTGCAGTGCTTAAATTCCATCGTATCTGCAAAGCTATAGCTGGCACAGTATGAATTTCACATAGCTTAAAACATGGAAGTTTGTTCCACAAAACAGCTCTCTCCTTTTTTGTTTTTGTAATTTTGTTCTTTTTATTACCCACCAGCCCAGTGCTTTGTACGTTCATTGAAAATATGGAAGACCTTCAATTCTCCCCTCTGCCTGAATGCTTATCATTCAACCCATCTTTTCTTGTAATTTAGATAGAATGCAGCAGTGTTCATCTAGCCAAAGGCATGGAAAGACAGAAAGGGAAACTGGCCCAGGAATCCGAGCCTTCCTTTGATGAGGCAAGATGTGGTTTCCCACCTCATGCTCCAGTAAGTCTGGATAAGAAGAAAGAGGCTAGGCATGATGTGGAAGGCTGCTAACTGAAAAGCTATTACCAGTGCAAGGGAGAAAAGTGGCCAGATTCCACACAGCATTGCAGAAATTCTATTTTAAAATAAAGTCTCAAAAACAATAGATATGTAGATTAGACTTGGGCTAATCTAGTATTGTTTCAGAATAAAGGCAAAACAATTAAAATAATGACACTAGAAATAAGAAATCTGCTCTGTAACAGTAGAAGTGTCAAAGTGTCTGATTCTTCCTTAACTGTCTTTCAGTCCTAACAATGATACTTTTTATAACTGAAGAAAAATTTACATACCAAGTCCAAAATAGTTTAAAATTTAGCCCACATGAAGAATTATGATTCACTTTTTAAAATGACTCAGCTTTAGATGAGGAATATTGAGCACTCAGTTGAAACTAGAATTTGGTTTACCACTTCTCCCTTAACTAGAGAGCACAAAACAGAAGGAATTCTTACCCAGATCATACACTGTCTACATTTTCTCCTCATCCACCATTTTTTCCTTAAAGACAGACTTACAAGACAATTTATTTCAAACTCAGCATAAATCACAGGCTAGGTACACAAAGTTGTTTTACAATTTAAAGGGAAGTAATTACTAGAAAACAATAACTAGATTATAAGTAATTGCCTTATAAATCCAAATATGTTTTTCAGGCTCATGATAAATTCTTAACAATCTGCATACTTATTGAACTATAACTTATTTTAACACCTAAAAAGGGTACATCCTTCAATACACAATATTTTGCATGCGAGCAAGGCCTAGCTCAAACTTGAAAGCCCTGCTTGACAGGTAAGCCAGTGAGAAGCACGTGGAAAAAATCCAGCACTCAGCTGACACTGAAGTTTTGTACAGGTTCTTACTTTTCTATGGACTTCTCTTTCCTTTGTGAATGCAACCATACAAAAATGCATGTGCATGTGTGCACGTATATATATATATACACACACACAATTATGCACATAGCTTTTTTTCCTTTTGCATAGTTGGTTTTATTCAGAAAAACTGGATAATGCTTTTGCTCTAGCTACAGCTATGTTTATTCTAAAGCTTTACTGGTCTAGAAATACCAGTATGTTAAAAGGCTAAGTCTGCCAACAAACCCCTATGTAGCACCAAAAGTTTAAGAAGTGTTCACCAGCAAAAAAACATTGTTCCAGTAAAATTATGGCTTACCTAGCATGACTCAGTCTTCCAGCATGTCTGTGTTGGTAGGAGATACCTCATGGTTGAAAGAGAACCAGAAGAAACCAGTAGGTTACACATCCCATGCTTCCCATACACATAGCTGCAGGATTGCTGGCAAAGCTCTTTTAATATGTCACAAACCAAAACTGAGGTGTGACCTAATTTTGATGCAAATTTCACTAACATTTAAAATTTTAAGTGGGATAAACACTTATTACTGCTTTTCCTGTAATTAGAATTTAAACCTATTGTGGCCTTGAAAAGAGTGACCAGCCTGGGAAGGAAGAACTGTCCAGTGGTTTAAAGGAGACCTCCCCTCACTGTTTGCTACCAATCATTAGGGTAACACTCCTTAACCTGTAGAATCTGAGTGACTACACCATCCAGCAAATCCCATTCCCACTGAATTCTGTGGTAATTAGGAAAAAGCTTCTTTGAAACACAGGCAGAATTGAATGCTGCTGCCTAAATAAGTATGTTGGCAAATGACTTCTGGAACAAGGCATGGAGGAGGTGGAGGAGGCAGGTGAGAGGTGAGAACAGCAGCTCCTGTTGCAGAGGACAAATTCCTCTTCCTGATACAGGAGCTGCCTCTTCCACTCATCCTCCCTGCTGGGGCCCAGCATCACAAGGAGGAAGGTTGATCCATTTCATCCATTGCTATGTACTAATGATACTTATGTAGAAAATCAAGGACTTCTTTGCGAAAAAAGCCATACTGACTGTATGTGCCAGTACATCTTTAGTCCACATTAGTAAAAAAAGGCCACTAAATTCCACTTCCCTACAGCAGATGCTCAAATGGAAGTATACAGCAAACAACAGGGATTTAGGGAGTAGAGGGATGCTTTATTTTTGTCTGCTAGTGTGATAAGCTTTGAAAGGAAGAAATAAGTAAAGGACAAAAATGTACTGCAGAACTTGAGAGGAAGTGCAGGTAATTCCTGTGGGTACTTAAAAACATTTTCGGAATAACTTATCCTGTACATTTGAAAGGGACTACACTTAACTTACTCAGCTTCTTTTGGACTCCCTTGTCTCCTGACGTTCAGAATTAAGGCTGAAGCAGTATGAAAGATCCTCAGAGCACCCGTCTGAGAGCAGGGCTCATGGTATCAGGGTGCTGCCCGGGCTGGGGGCTCCCCTGGGGAGCAGGACAGGGCCTGGCAGCCAGCACCTGGCACGTCACCAGAGCCAGGACCAGGGAAGCCCAGGGGCCAGCCCTGAGCCCACACACTGAGCACCTCCCTGGGGACAGGCAAGCCTAAGGCTGCGGGCCCATGGACGGGCCCGACCCTGGGGAGGTGGGGACCAGCCCTGCTGCAAGCACCACGACAGGGCTGGCTGGCCCGAAAGGCCTGCAAGGGCTCCCAGGCCACAGGCGGGGTCTGGCACCCCGTGGGGAGACCAGGCAGGGACAGCCCAGCCTGGCGGTACCCTCAGGACCCGGAGGCAGCCTTCCTGCATCCTGCGTCCATGAGATGAGAAAACCATTGCAAGCCATTCTAATACTCAGCTTCAAAATGCAGCGTTCAGGATGTAGTTCGTGTGCCATACTTCACAAACAACTTACCCTGACACCAGCAAGGAGAAGGCATCTCAGGAGACCTCTCATGCCTTCATATCCCATCACCTGATTATTTAAGCTAGCCACAGTATCTGATACAGGCTGCCAGCTCATAACATTTCCAGTTACAATGATAATGAAACCATTCTTTATTAAATTAAGGAAGTAATGCTATTGAGAACATATTTCACCCCAAACACTAAGTCTAAGCACTGATGTTCTAACAGCAAAGAATCAAATCAGTTTGGTTTGAAATTTAGCATGCATTCTTTCTGACTTGGAAACAGGAAAACAGCTTTATTAGTTTGAGAAGATTTGCACTGCCTTTGAACTCTACATAAAAAAAATACAGTAGTTTGTTTCTATTTTCCCCAAAATTATTTTTTATCATTTTTTATATATATACACATACATACACTTTGAACTCATCTACTTATCCTAAACTTTATTCATGGCTTCAAAAATTATTGAATGAGATATGAGAACATATGGTATATTCTTACATACCTATGTACTTAAATGTAGGTCTACAAAACAATGTAAATAATTTTTGCAGTTAAAAAAAGCTTAAAAAAGTGAAGTAAAAATGGTACAGGATTGCTCACATGTCTAAAACTAAATACCTTCCATACTCTGTGTCAGATAAATATTTTTAAACATTCCAGCTAACATGGAGGTAGATATCTATTTTAATATTTTATAGAAGCCCACAAAAATAAAAGTATGCTAAAAGTAAAATTAAGAAAGCATTACCATGTAACTTCTCCAAGCCTCTACAGACAGGCCTAAGATACTTTACTTCTGCCTAACACATTCTTATGCCTGATATTTTTTCTATCAGTGAACTTTAGCTCCCCTATCTATTCCTTCAAGACATACTTAGTAAAAAGCAGTACAGAAGTTTCTCATATTTCCAAATATATCCCAAATATAAAATTGCCAAAGGGGTTATGCAATACTAAGGCATAAAAAAAAAAAAGTTAAAAAATTCTAGGTTTGAATTCACACTGTCATGAATTATCACATATCATATAAGATACAGTAACAGTGCAAAGGGAAACTGTGCAGTACTTTAAGCTAATACACTTCACCTGTTCACCATAAGGGTGAACCAAAATTTGCACATTTTATAAAGGTACCGTGGCTTCTTTTGCTTGCCTGCTTTTATTTTAAAGAGCTTGGGGGAAGCTTCTCAGGTGGTACAGGTTCCCTGTGTAGTTGGGCATTTGTTTATTTGTTGCTCTTTATCTTTCCCTCTCCCTCTATTCTCTATTTCTTGAAGAGCAGACCATCATAAAGTTTGTTTTTTGTCTGGGTTGTTCGGGGTTTTTTTGTTGGTTTTTGCCTCTTTTTTTCTTCTTAATTCTCTCCCCATTTTGCTTTATCATGTTTCTTGCTTCCAAAGTATCATGTCCCTTTCACTCTTCCTCTTACAAAGCTGTAAGGGTTTATACAATGACCATCCTTGACATCCTGTGTACTGAAATTGTATTTCAGAGAGGAAATTTTAGCTCTCTTATGACTGGAGGCAACACTTCTTATGACCTTTGCATAAGGCAATTTTCCTAACATGCAATAATTTATCATCTTACAAATAATGACAAATATTGAATCAAAGGATTATTTTTAAAGCTAAAAATCCAACTCAGTTTGGGTTTGTCTTAAATTTATGTCTTAATTAAGACACATCTTCTTATCTTCTACTTCAAGATGTATTTACTATTACAAACAAATATTATTTAAAATTTAAATCTGCACTTCTTGCAATCATGAGTCTCTATTATAGTTTCTCTTGGGAGCAAAGGCTTCAAAGTCAAATACTTACATAGACCATAAAACTAAAACAATTAGCAACACAAGTATGCATTGCTCTGGATCTTGACCTACAAATGAATTGAAGAAGCTTCCTCTACTTGCTGAGAACACTAGTAATAGGCTGTTTTGCCCTTTTTATGTTCTAAATATGGTTCCTAAACTTTTGTTGTGATTAATGCTTGACATAGTAGTGAAGTGCAGCTGAAAAAGTGTTCACTAGAGCCTGTGCTCCCCAGGACTAAGGGAAAGCAGCTTTGACAACTCTGTCAAAAGTTATTAAACATGTAGCAGCAATCAAAGCTATCAAGAATTCTATCAAGCACTGTAGTACTGTTATTGTATACTGTTATTTTGGCATGCCCAAATTCTGTTGCCTGAGTAAATTTGGATGTAGAGACTCCACATGAGGTAGTTATATGTACACTGTATACATGCATACAATGTTACTAAGAAAGTGGTCAAGCCCTTGCATTTTAGTTTCTATATACATGCACGTAATACACATGTTCAATTTCATGAATTCAGATAAATTTCTGTAATCAGTAAGATATTACCTGATCTAAACTATTAAATCTCCATAAAAATTAGCTTACCAGTCTCCTCTACATTCTATATACATGTTTGGACCACAGAATCAGATTTGGCCACTTGTGGCATTATACATTATTTCATATTTCTTAAAATTGTAACTGTAATATTGTTCTCCTAATTGTCTAGGAACTTGAAGTTTAATGAAATAAAGGGCTGAAAAGAGGCTACAAGTTTGTCTTAATTGTACATTGGGAAGATTGGAGGTTTTCCTATTTCCATTACTACAGCAAAGCAACTCAGTATTTATATTATACTCTACACATTAACTAAGGCTAATATATGCTCATCTATCTTAACAATTGCCATTGTAAACCTATTTCAGAAAGTCTGCTTTATGTTCATTGTTTTGAGAAATAAATATGTTTCAAGTATGTCCTGGTTCCGTGTAAAAAGGGGTTCTAAACTAAACCAACATATTTACGATAGAGA
>NW_008600633.1:0-5368 GCF_000691845.1 Merops nubicus
TCAGGTCCAGGTAAATGACATCAATTGTCATTGTCCAAGACAGGAGGAAATCAAAAAGCCAAAGTGTCCCCATGCCAGGTGCAGCACAAGTGGACAAAATATTTAGAAAGCTTGTTCCTAAGTAAATCAACAGATGAGACTTTTGATGAATCTGATAATGAGCACAATTAAGACCACAAATTGCTGAAGGCAGCCAAACAGCTGTCCTGCCAAGTGAGCTGCAGCACAATTGGAGGCACTGTACTGAAGTCACCCGGTGTCTTCTCCCCCAGCACACCTTTCAGCAGCTCAGGCTGGCTGGGGCTACTCACCCCTTCCCTGTAAATCAGTTTTCTGCGTGGATTTCCTGCTGTCACCATTCACAGCAACGGAACTCTTCTTGATTCTACCTTAATATTGCTTTGCCTTTTAGAGCTTTTACAGCTGTCTTAGAAACTCTTCAGTAGGATGGCAGATGTGCTAATTTTGATAATGTAACTATAACTAATATGAAAGCAGCCTACTAGGTGTAACAGCTGAAGGCCCGTTTTGTACAATTGAACTGAGCACATTTGAATTTGGACATATTTAATGTTTTGATTTTTGCATACATGCGTTGATGGCAGAGCTACTTCTGATCTGTCTTGGTCCAAAGAATCTATCCTGGGGCTGCTTTGCTGCAGCAGACTTGCACAGTCCCTTCTGGAGTGCCAAATATTGTGTTGGGCTGCAGATGCAAGGGGGGGGATCCTTCTGAGTTTTTAATGATGCCTCTTGAAGTCTGTTTATTACCTTATCAATTAATTTTTCAGTTTGTTTTTTTCATGAAAGTATTTCTTGTTTTAGGAAATTTCTTGCTGACAAAATGTTTTCAATTAACTTTTTACCCCCTGGAAGTAATTTTTTTCCCTTTTACGTAAAATATCAGTGTTGAGAAAGAATGTTTTTGCTGATGTAATGGCACTTTCTTTAATACATGCTGAACTAAAACATAACACACTAATCTCCCCTCTTTATTCAGAGGTTTTGTGGAGGAGGAAGAGTTAAAATCTGTCAGTCCCATGTATATCTGTTGTCATAGCAGCATATTTACCATATTACAAGTATTAGGAGTTCCTTACGATAAGCATAGAATAGGATTTTGTTATGCCTCTTGCTTCCATTAAATCTCAGAGGTTTGAAATGATATCATTTTCTACTTTTTCAGGAACCTTTCTATAGTATTGAGAAGCCTATTCAGTATTAGTATAATTAATAAAATGGTCTTGTCTTACCACAAATTCCTCATGGTCAGTCCAGCCAGAACACTTAAGTTCCTTTCACAACTTCTACCTCTTTTTCTTTAGACACTTGAGCAAAACTCATTACATTTGTCTTCTGCTCTGCATCACATACTTCTTTCCTGAAAGACACTAGTTTTTCTCTTCTTTAAGGACTATTCATGGTTATTGCAGTTTTCAGAATATTGCATAACTTCCCAACATGCATCAGTCATATTCTTGTTAGTTTTTAAAAGATGCTTACTAACTAAAGTAACTTTCAGGAAACAAGCATAACAAGTGCAGTAGTTCTGCTGCCTCTTGTAACACGTGATGTTTGAACTCCAACTGTATGGGTTTAATTCTTGAAATGTTCTTGCCCTGCATTTCTCATTGGTTTGAATTTTTGTTTTCTGCTCCAGTTGTGTAACCTTCCAACCTATGTAGCCACTCACTTGTTCAGTTTTTTCTTTCACAACAACAATGCTGCTAACATTTAGTAACTTCTGTGTTAATAAGTACAACAGAGCTTGAGGCTTTTGCTATGACAATCGTTTTTTGTTCTCTTGTCTTACATAGTGCAGCTTAGAGAGTTTGATGCTGCCTGTGTGGACAGATATACCAGTTTTCTTTAATTTGTACCTAACCTTAAGTATAGTCAGACACTGAAGCTCTTGGCAATTCAAGACTGATGCTGTATAACATGTAATTCATACAATTAAATTATAACTCTATAATGATACAACTGAAAGTGACGTTTGGTCCAAGTTTCTCATGATTCAACTAAATCTGATTTATTTTTGTGTTGTACAGCACATTTTAGCAGGATTCATACAAGAGCTGCACTAGTAAGAACAGAAACTTTACAAAGCTTTTCCATCTAGTTGACAGGACTTAGAATAAATTAGAAACTTGTAACTTGATGATTGTGACACATGTATCTTCTCAATGAGGTATTTTCTCTTTCTGTATTTTGAGCTAGAGTCCATCAAAGACTTCACTGTCCTGTTTATACATACATGAAAGCAATAACTAATTCAAATGGAAGACCTGAAATGGTAGGTAGATTCTCTGTCACCTCTAGAGGGACTCTTAAAGCTTCAGTTTTGACTGGAAGTGTTATTGTTCAGTCCCTCAGTAATCTGTTTGCTTTCATCACCTGCAGTTTGGGTTTTTTTCATCGTATCAGCAGCTTCATTTTATTGCATTTTGCTACAGGATGCTTTCAGAGTGATTGCTGGCAGTTTAAATCTCATAGTCCTGTGATTTACAGAGATACTTTCTGATTATTTTTCCTCTCCATCTCTGTTTTTTTAAAGCTATTTCCTAAATTCATTGAAGTCAGAAGAAATTTTGCTGGCAATTTCAATGTGGGCAAGATGTGACTTATGCCACTTAACAATTTTAATTTTTTTTTTTATTTTTAAGATTTATTTGTGCCTGGGCCTAGACAGGAAAGTGACTTCAAGCCTTTTTTTTTTTTTTACTTCCTCTCTGCCAGGGCATATTCAGGTTTTCATTGTGCCCTTTTATGTTTCGTTCTGCTCATCACTCAGGAAGTGGAGAAAATAGTGTAACATCATCTATGCACTTGGAAGTACAATAGATACCTTTGCAAAGTAAATTCGTATTCTCTTTCTACTCTGAGATAGAACTATCTGAGGAGGGGGACAACTAAAGGGAGTTGTGTCCTATGAAGAAGGCAATCCCAAGTTTTAAGATCTGTGTTCAAATGCTTTAGCATTTAACTTCAGTCTAATTGGACATGAAATGCTGTATTTATGAAGCGCAGTAACTCAAGTTCATTCAAAAATTCATGTTGTTTGTTATGTTCACCTTTGTGGGTCTATAAACCAAAACTGCTTCTGCTTCTGGATTCTGCTTGTCTGATAGAGCGTGAGAAGTGCTTGTTGCATTTCAGAAGCATCTTCCATTACGGCTGATCCTCAAATACTGTAAACTTGATTCAAATGTGCAATTAAATGGGACTGTATTTTCGGTGTCAGTGTGAGAAGGGCTGAAGACAATGAATGAGCTGTCTGTGAAAGCAAGCATTGCTTTACTTCCAGGTCTCTCCTGGATGTTCCTTTTTCCATGTCTGTTCATTGTGGGATACTCCAGACTAGTTCAGCTGAGTTCAGCTGGTTTTTGTCACTTTAATTACCATAATCAAATGGCAGAACTCCTTGTGTGTTTGAGAAGAGGAAAAGTTTTAATATCCTGTTTAACCTCTCACTGGTTTTATTATTTCCATGAATGGAAGTTAAGTGAAGGCATCTGGCATGTTTAGTCTCAGTAAAAAATGGACCTTCTCTCTGACATTAATTATACTGAAATCCTGACTATTATGAAACTTAAACTTCAGACTTGATCTTGGGAACTCAGGTGTGCCTAAGTAACATTTCACTCCCTTGGAAACAAACTAAAATTCACAAGTCAAGCTTTATCTGTTGAACCAAGAAAAAGAAACATATCAACCCCTGGAGCAGTAGGGTGGGTTGGTTGTTGGGTTTTTTTTTCTTCTACAAACACTAGTTGTCATCAGAGTGGGTTGCACCGTGGTACATGCAGCATATAAATCCAGTCAGATATGTGTAACAAAGAGCTTGTCGTCATTCTTCTAAGGTCCTGAAATCAAAACCTAGCGGCTTCCTTTGTGACTCTGGGAAATGGTAGGGAGCCCTGGAGAGTGCAGTGCTGTGCCAGCACGGGGGTGGCTCACGCTAAGCAAGTTTGTTCCTGTGCACAGCATGTGGCTAATGTGGCCACACCAAGTAAGGAGCTAGTTTTCCTCCCCTATCTCGAGCACCTCTGCATGTATTGTTATTTAACTGCTCTCAAGGCATAGTTTTCCTTGCAGTCTACAATTTCCATGTTCAATCTAGCAGTCTTCTAAAAGTCTAAGTATGCCCACTGCCTTAACGGAAGTTTGGGCAGATGGACTAAAGCAGGACTGCAGAGCAGGCATGGAAAAAAATCAGTCTCCATGCAAATATCCTGAGCTCAGTTTTTGCTATGACTGATGTAGGTGTTTTCTTTGTAAATGTATTCTGAAAGCACAAGATCAAGAAGATTGGGTTGCATAAACCTGCTCAAGTGTGTGCTTTCTATTACAGTAAAGACAGTCCTTGTGTCTTAGGCCCTGATCTGCAGACCAGACGCAATGTTAAATCTCTCCCAAGCTGATCAGAGGCTAGATATTTTGACAGCTATGAGTGATGCTCAGATAATACACTTATGAAGACCACAGAGGTATCTCTATGGGAAAAGAGATATCTTGGGAAGTTAGGGGAATTGTACCTGCTCATAAGCACCATTAAGTATAGGATGTACTTGCCATATATCCATTTAAAAAAAAAAAAAAAAAAAGATGATGTCGTTTGCCTGTCTAAAGGAGTTGCTTTCCAGCAGTCCTTATTTTTGTGGTTTACTCCTCAGCAGTGGAAGATTTCTGGAGAGTTGCCTTAATATGCTAAACTTTCCAAGCTAGATAGCAGCAGCAGTATCTTTCTGGAACTTGAGATATTCTTGACACTTCTCCCTTTCATATGACATAGGTGCCTGAGGTAGTTTTGGTTTTTATTTTATTTGAATATTTTATTTTATTTGAATATATTTTTATTTAAAAAGTGATATATAACATTCATAACTGAAGAGCTCATGTACCTGAGCTATTAATAGGACAACCAATGCAAGGCAGATGAAGTGTAAATGCAAGTCACATACCTCTAGTGCAATAAATGTCTATTGGCTAGTAGGATGGCACGATTACATGTGACAGCTTCTGCCTTCACTGTAATTTCAACATCGGGTAATGTCAAATTTAAAATTATGCCAAAATTAACTGGAAGTTTCTAATCAATAGGAGGTTTTAATGAAGGGGAGCAAACACAGTGATAAATCCAGAGTAGTTCTATGAGGCTCAGTACACAGATTCTTTATTGGCACATGTATAATGAGGTCAAGTCAGTTGGTATGATGTTTAACCTTGATTGAGTTCAGTCATATGCAATCACTTAATAAAAAACAGTGCTGTAAAGTGTGGTGGAGTCTTAAACTATTTGTCATAGTTTTGTCATTTCCCAGAACTGCTAGTATCTTGAACAGCCTGGAAATCATAGAATCATAGA
>NW_008600634.1:0-3988 GCF_000691845.1 Merops nubicus
CTGAAATCTCTTTTAATTGAGTCTGAAATACCTGTATAAATGACACTGTAATGCTGGCAGGAAACCAAATCAGTTTAAGTTGACCGTAGGTAATTTAGTCAAGAAAAAATGAGTTTTGTCACATTTTACCAGTGCGAACAAATCAAGAACAGAAATATTTTTGAGATAGGGATCTCAAAATATCTGTAAGGGTCGTTATTCTATAGTATTTGCCATAGCAGGCCATGACCAGGAAGGTAACTTCATGTATTACTAGTCCTGTATTGCTAAGAGCAGTCTTGCCTGTCCAGTTTGGGAAATAAAGGTGTTCTTCTGATGTCTGTGGGCATTTTGTAGTTGCTCTGCAAAAATATTTTTTTTTTACAGTTTTATCTGCCACCCCTTCCTGCTCCACCCTTGTCAGAAGTCTCTGGCTGATAATTTTTGTTCTGCAAAATGTCCAGTTCTCCTGTAGATATTGTGTTGATTAATTCAGTCTCACAGCCTTATTTACTTTTCCTTACACCCTCTTCAGTGATCTATGAATGTTACTGCACCAATACTAGCACACCTTCACTTTAATTATCCAGTCCACACTGACACCGGTATTTCCCTTGTGCTGAGAAGTTAGTAAAGATTTGGAGCCCTTTCCTGCTTTCCCTCTCCCACCATCCCCATTAGGGAAAGAGGCTGCTGATACCAATGAAGCTTGGTTTTGGCTCAGTCTGGCATGTTTCTAGAATGTGCACAGTTATGTTTCTCTGAATGCATCACACATACACATTTCTTACCATCAAGTCAAATGCTTTTAGGAGCAACTGCTTCAGTTTCTGAGTATTGCTGTACAATACAGGTTCAATTATACCTCCTGTTTTCATTGTAAAAGGACCTAGCACAACTTTCAAGTTTAACAGGGCTTGCACTAGTCTTTCTGTCAGTCACTTGACAATCATCGCTGCCTTCCAGTGTAACAGGTCTGCTTGACAACATGTACTGTATCTGAAGTGGAAGTGTTGTAATACTTTTGTTTTAGAAGAGTATTATATGGTTTCCTGTCAATCTGCTGTGCAAAAAGAGATATATGTGTATCATCAACAAGGGCTTCAGAGGGAGAAGAACATCATCTAAAATGGCTGATAAGTTAGCCTGGATCTCAGTAACTACCTGCAATTGCCTTGCTTGCCTGGGACATTTTTGTACAAATTATCCATGTAGAAAAATTCATTTAGGAGAGTGGAGTGAAGAGGGTGGGGACAAACAGTGAAAAAGGCAAGAGAAATTCATCTTGCCTGACTTTGATCAAACAGCCCAAAGTGCACAGTGAAGACAAGCAAAGATCACAGTTCAATTTTTAAAACTGAATTAAGGGAAGAAGAATTATTTTTATTACAGTTCCTGGGTTTAAAAGTTTGCATTTGAAAAATGTGACAGATTACTGTTATTTAGCATTCGGATTATTTAGTGCTCTGATTATGTAGTGTTATGACAATTTGGTCTTGGTTCAGTGTAAAAGGATTACTTTCTTAATAGGTATGTGCTAAATTGTATGAGATTATACATTTATTTAAAATGGGAAAAATAGAAAATAGATTAATGAGAAAGACACTACAGAGAAAATTCAGTGTGGATGTAAAACTGTTACATTATGAAGACTATTGGATTTTGACACAGGGCAATGTAGCTATGTTCTCATGAAAATGTATCTTTAAAATTTGCCCTAGGCATTGTTCTTAACCTTACTTATGGCCTGGCAGATAAAAATAAATGAGTTCTCTTGCAATCTGAAACCTGCTAGGGAATTCATTTGTTTTCTTCAAAAAAACCCATATGGCAGGGCAGAATTTACTTTTATAATTAAGTAGCATCAGGGAAGGATTACTCTGGAGGGCATTAGCTCCTCAGTAAGCTCAAGGAAATGAGAGACTGCTTGTTTATCTTATTCTGATAAATACTGATGAAATATTCAGATGAATATTTCTCTGTGCTTTTTAGTGGGCTGATTTAACATCTAATCAGAAAAGATAATGACCTCTGTAATCTGAAATGCCAGTGAGCATGGAATTCATGGATTTCTCCAAGAACAACCTTGCCTTCTTTTCCTTTGTGGAAGTGCTTTGCTTTATGTCCTGCAGCATTTTCTTTCTTTCTCGCTTGGAAAGGTCAACTGAGGGGGGAAAAGACCAGCTCAGGGGAAGGACACAGCGTGTCTGAGTTGCCCAGGCAAACTGTGCTTTGCCGCCTTTGTTCCTCGTTCCGTGACAATGTGCTAACATTTATCAGCTCTAGTTTTTATAAGTTAAAAATTATTAAAGGTGTTCCAGTCGTTTTGGTAAAATGAGTCAACTAGAAGCATGTCTCAAACCCAGTAGGCTAGGGTAAAAATTTTGAGGTTCAAAATCATCAACTACATTTTCCTTTTAATCTTTTGTTTTGTTTTGTTTTTTTTTTCTTAATGGTTTTATTCAGATCATGCAAGAAGAATTATGTCAGAAGAAACTTGTTTAAAATAATCCTCCTCTTCCCAAGTCTCTTGTGCTTGGAATGATGAACTGGTAGGAGTCTAGATGCAGTTCATTCTTAAGACATAGTAATTTATTTTTTAAAATTCAAGTTAGGATAGTTCAACTATACTTT
The DNA here is from genome assembly GCF_000691845.1 of Merops nubicus. Classification (NCBI taxonomy): domain Eukaryota; kingdom Metazoa; phylum Chordata; class Aves; order Coraciiformes; family Meropidae; genus Merops; species Merops nubicus. The sequence goes on from NW_008600634.1 coordinate 2,614, forward strand.
AAACTTATATAGCTACATATCAGAAATGGGTCTCAAAGCTATTAAACTTTTTTTTTTAATTAGATAAAATATATTTAGACATATATTAACTTGAGGTTTTACACAGAGCTTCCTAATAATGGTGACTTTCTCCTCTATGTTCTTCTGCTAGTTAATTAAACTTGCTTTGAAGATTATAACTTGCTTTGAGGTGGGTTATTGCCTCAGTCACTCCTTATCTTGCTGATGAAGGACTGTAACAGTATGCCTTTTCACTTAATTAGATGTGTGTTTGGCAACGTTAATTTGAACCATTACCACTACTTGCCATAATAACAGAAAGGCAAATTAAAGGATTCATTAACAGTGGTTTAAGAATCTCTAATAAAGGAATAAATAACTGTACAGGTTTGCTTCTTGCTGTTGTCTGCTCCCAGCAGAAGAATCTGACAGCTTCTTCCTAATGAGATGCTCCAGGTGCTACATACTGAGAGAATATACAGGCACCAGGAATTAGTGCTGTGTTCTGTGAGCATTCATTTGGGTTTTATTGCTCATTTAACACTTGGTTCAGGGTAATCTGTCTGTTCTTCCACTGATTGATCTGATCTAATCTAAAGTATGGTTTAATGTTAAATCTAAGAGAAACTATCATCTTATTGCTGCAGATGAAGTAAGGTCTTTCTCCCTCAACTGCTTCTCCTACCTTGCCAAGGGGTTCCTCAATATTTTTGAAAGCTAATGCTTTGTACCTCTCCTGCTCATGCCTTGTTCCATTATGCCATTTTCTTCTCCTTTCTACCAGCTCTGCTTATAGTCTGATTGCAGAGTAACAGAGGGATAAATGAAACTTCTCTAGTAGAGAACACAACTATTTCAGTGTAAGTCCTCTTTAGAGATTACATCAGATGAGTGGTGTTCTGAAAGTACCTGTCTTTAATCGAGGTCATGCCTTCATGTATACACACTTGATCTCTGCTAGCAGTAGTACATGTCATGCTCCGGAATATGGCAACTTATGCCTTCTCTTGATTCCTGGTTAGACTGTGACCTGGTGTCACTTAGCTGCTCCTTTTTTCTGTGGTGAATGTTAGTGTAAACATATGGTTTCTGTCCTGCGTCGCCAGCAGTTTGGTCCTTGCTGAAGTTGTCTACCTGTGTGTGCCTTTACGGCACTGAAATGCAGGGCAGGACGATACAGCTGGCTGGAGGCTGATAACCATGATGTAGAGGATGTCTTAGAGAGGTACCACTTGGAACAGCAGTCAGGTCTGTGAAGGACTCTCCCTTGCCTCCAAAATATTACAGTTTTTTTAAAAGTCCAAACTTTTACTATCTTAGACTCTTTACCTTCTCCCTCCACCCCTGCAAAAACCCAAACAAACAAAGAAACAAA
>NW_008600635.1:0-4641 GCF_000691845.1 Merops nubicus
CCCCCCACCACTTATTTTTAAACCCAGCCCAGTCCGAGCAGGGGCTGGGATCCTCGTTTATGGTTTTCTTCCTGGGGGCTGTGATTTCAGGCAGCAGCAGGGAGGCAGAAGCACCTGCTGCCCGCCGCCCCCCAGCCCCACCGCAGAGCGCAGGCAGCGGAGGAGCGGGCGGGCGAGCGAGCAGGCTCCCCTTGCAAAGTCTGTCCTGTGCTGTCTAATAACACAAGGTGTCATTGTATACCCAAATCAGTGCCTGGAGCTTTATTTATAACAACCGAAACACAAAACCCAGCAGGCCAGAAACGGCGAAGGGAGCAAGAGAGACCAGGGAGGGCAGGGAAGCAGCCGGGCAAAATCTCCCTATTTAGCAGGATTTGCCTTGAGATTTTCAAGCTGGATTGAGGCTGGGGGGGGACGCGGGGGGGCACGGGAGGAGGAAAGGGAGATGAAAGGGAGGGAAGAGGGAGCTGGCAGAGCAGCGATGCCTCCCTGGCTGCAGCAAGGCGCTGCTGGCGTCTCCAGCACAGAGCCCTGCGTGGAGCTAAGGGGTGCTTTGCTCGCAGCCCCCCACCAGCCAGAAAAGGGAGGTGGGTGAGGCTACAGCTCCCCTGGGACTCTCTGGATTTTACAGCTATTCTCTTTTAAAGGCCACTTGTGGCTTTTTAGCCACCCCTTCATCCCGGGAAGAGCTTTGCAGCTCAACAGCTGGCTCCAGTGGACTCCCTCTTGCATTGGAATAGGCTCTATCTACAAACTTGGCAGGATTCATCCCAAAGGGACTCGCCCAGCCTGGCAGGCAGCAGTCCCAGCACAGGCCCTCGGGTGCAGGTCCCGTCAGACCCAAGGCGGCAGCTTGCACGACCCCGCTCCTTCGAGATGCTGAGCTCCCTGAACTCTTGCTGAACTCAGTGGGAGCCGAGGCGGCTCAGCAGCAAAAGGTCCCAACCCTGCACTTACAGCATGGGGAGATGTGCTCTCCTCGGCTGGGTCCAGATGTTATCAGCACCGCTGCCACCCCCGGCAGCTTGTTCATCTGCTCCCTTGCACCCGAGGCTCCCGCTGCCGGCGCGGCGTCGGCGGAACAGCTCTCACGCTCTCCTCCGTGGCTCCTGGGCAAAGGCTGGCAGCTCTGCCTCAGCCCTCTTCCCCCAGCAGCTGGAAGGAAGCCGCTGCCAGACTTTGTACCGAAGCGGCTGAGGTGGAAGCACTCGTGTCCCATTCTTCTGACTCACTGTGGAGGTGGTAGGCAGCAGGGGAGGGAAATAGTAAACAGCTGGAGGGGGTAAAGGGGGAGGTAACATCTTACAGGTAGGGATGCCGTACGGTGTGCACCTTCCCTGCAGACAAATATTTAAATCTCCAGGTGCAAAAGCCACTGAAAGTTCAGGCTGAGTCAGAGCTTCAAAATTTGACCCACTAACAGGCAAGAGAATGGATCCATTAAGAGATAAAGCCAAATCCTGAGTCTGCCTTACACCAAGAGCTGCTTTGGGCCAGCTCTGCTTCTGCTGGAGACAGTGGGAGCCAAGCCACGCTCCCTGCAAGCAAACAGGAGCCGAGCTACAAAAGCAAATCCACAGCCCACAAAGGAAAAGACACCCCTTAACTTGACCAGGACTTTAAAAATCTCCCTGTCCTCCCACTCTACCCCAGTACAGGTCTCAGATGTTTTCCAGCTCTTCATCCAGAGAGGTGAAGCAACACCAAACCCACAGGGCACGGGGGCAGCGACGTTGGCCTCCCTTGGGCAGCAAGCGCTCGCCCGGCGCCCTCCCGGCACCACCGCCCCCCCCGAAGCCTACCTGCAGAATTACATTTGCAAAACTGTTGCCCAGGAAATGTGCAACTAAAATCTGTGAAATAAGCATGCCTGGAATCAGAGGTTCCCAGTGTAGTTAAACGACCGTGCCTTGAAATCTGCCTCTGCCTTTAGCCACGCTGCCATGTACGGAGCTACAAAACAAAACGCTCGGCTTGTTTCACAGCCCGGCCTCGGCGCCGGGACTCTTGTTCCCTCCAAACAGGGAGCCCAAACTCCTTCCCCCAAGGGATTTAGGAGTGTGGCAGCAGGAGGAAGAGTGAGATGGGGGCCCTACGCTCACGTACAAAATCAGTCCATGGCTCGAAGCACAGAATATGGCCCATGCAGCAAGCCACAGCCACTCAGGAAATAAAAGCCCAGCTGTCTCCAAGCAGAGGAAACAATCAAGACCCTGGAGTTCCCTGTCCCTTCCACTACATGTCTCTTCACAAGGGACAGAGCTGCTGGGGACAGCATGACCCCAGGCTCCTTGTTTCAGTACAAGGAAAACAAGAGCTTTTGTGGGGAATGGTGGGACCCCAGGAAGTATCCACCATGGTCTGCTTGGCAAAGGATGGAGCCTTCAAGGCAAACAAACCATGCCAGTCCCACACAGAGCATCAAGGGATGAAACTTGGGTTCCCTCAGCCTATGCAAGGGCTAGAGGCATCACCAGCTGTTCCAGAACAGGTTATTTCAGAAGGATTTGTCCTGTGCAGTAGAAGCAGGGTTTTTCCTTTTTTTTTTTTTTTCACTTTTAAGATTTCTGTGAACAGGAAAACATCACTCCCTCCCCAATCTGAGCTCACCATTCCAGTCTCATCTCCCACTAAAGTAAACCACAGGAAGCAGCCTCCCTGGTTGCCTTTTGTCCCAGCAGCAACCAAGTTCTTATTCCATTTTTCCTTCCTGGAGAGACCAAGCTCCTTAGGAAGATAGGCAGCAGAAAGGCAGGTCCCCACATGAAACCACAGCTCTGCTGCAGCCCCCAGCCACTCACCCCAAGTCCCCAGCACGGGGGGGGATAGCACAAGGTCAGGAGCCCCCTCTGAGCTCAGCTGCTTCCCAGGTTTCACACATACCTACACCTGCGAGGAGACACCGTGCAATCCAGAGGGTGTTTCCTCCCCAAGACAATTAAGTTGTGTTCAAACCACGACCTCGAGGAATCGGATTAATTACAACGATGTCGAGCATGACTTTGTCTACAGGGACAAGTCAGGTTTGACATCCCTGCCAGCTGGTTACAGGGCTGGAGGATGAGCAGAATCTGAACGGTCCCTCCCTGGGCTGGTTTATTGGCACATGTGCAGCAGTGATGGAGGTTTTGAGGACAGCAGCCTGGGTGAAAGACCCAGCACAGAAAACCTTACACCAGAGCATCCGTGCACTGGCCACATAGAAGCCACGTAGCAGTGCCACACTGACACACACAATTCAAAGAGATGGCCAGGCAGAAAGCCAGGATCTTCCAGCAAACAATGGCCAAGAGCATCTGAGCAGGGGATGACTTAAAACTGCTGTTTTAACACAGATCAGGAGGTCTCCTCGGGGAAAGGCAACAAGTCTCACACGTGGAACAGCACGTTCCCCAGCCTGGTCCATGGGTTTGAGCTAGCATGCAAATATCTGATATTATTTCTCACCTGCTGATGGGTCCTGACCATGGGAGGATTACACAGTCAGTCACAGATGCACCTACAAGCTGGAAAAAAGAATCCCAAAAGGGTCAGTGTCTCCCTTCCCTGCCACCCTGCCTGCGCTGCCCTCGCTCCAGGGCTGCCCAGCTCTTCCCACCAGGCAGCCTCAAGAAACCTAGAACACTAACTGAAAAACAAATCAAAACAAAACCAACCAAACTGATCTTTGAGGCTAAAAAAAGGGTTTTGAAGCAAAGGGGAAAGGGTGGGGGAGAAATATGAAGTTGCATCACTTGGAAATACCCAAGTGCTTCAGAGATGTATGTACATGTTCAGCTTCCTACTGTTTCTCTAAGAACCTACTTGGGAACAGCAAAGCGACACCAAAAGGAGCCCAATGACAGTAGCCTGAAGCAAATAAAAACAGCTTTGAATTTAACCCAAATTAGTCCCTGTGCAAAATATTCCCTTACTTGGAGCTAGGCACACTGGGCGTTTTGAGCTCCAGTCAGACCAGTGGGGTGAGAGAGGTTAGAAATATAAATCAGTCAAAAGCTTTTGCCTTTTTGGCCAGGCTCAAAACCAACACAGAGATGTTCTCCATGGTATTTCAAATATTTCTCAGAACATGGAACCCAAGCTAGGTTTTGTTTCCTTCAACAGAAGTCATTGTAGCTCCTTCACAACAAAAGAAAACAGATCGGAGGAGAAAAGCCTTGTTTTTAGCAAAAGTTTTGTTTTTTCACAAACCAGGCTACTTTCCAGGCAGCTTTCCCTCCAAGGTTACTCCTGTTGCCGCCCACGCAGGCACACTGGAACCCGGGGAAAGCACGTGGACGTGCTGCAGGCGTGATCCCCCCAGGGAGGGCAGCTTCAGCGTCCAGCCAGGACACACCTTTTGTGGGGACCAGCCTGGGTCCGGCTGAGCTGAGGAGACAGGAGCTATTCAACGTGCAGGGCCAGGAGAGGACCTGGCACATCCCATCCAGCCCCAGTGAGGCGAAAGGCTTCGCTCGCTGCCCGGTACAGGCAGGTCTGCCTGCTGTCCCCCCTCCCACACGGACCAGGTTCTCCAGGGCTTCCCTTCTGCAAGGTGCGAGGGACGAGAAGGGGAAATAAAACAATTATTTCTAAATTTTCTCCATTTCTAAAGGCCACTGCAAGCCGTGGACCCAGGCCGGGGTCGGCCGCAGGAGGCGG
>NW_008600636.1:0-7083 GCF_000691845.1 Merops nubicus
CTGACGCCGTTGGCCGCCCTTGTCGCCGCCCGGGGACTGCCAGGGCCCTCCGGAGGTCGGCGTGTGCGGGGTGCCGCTTCTCGGCCTCGGTCGCGCTGCTGGAGCGCCCTTAGCTTCCCATCCCGGGCCCAGCGAGCCTTCCCTGTCTCCTGCGAACCGCTGCTGCGGTGCACCACTGGCTGTGTAATCCGCCCAGCTCTGCAGACCTCGCCTTTCTCTGCTTCCTCCTTCCCCCATCACAACCTGAGCCTCTCGCTTCTCACACGTAATATGGCTGAATTTGCAGGTTTTATTCTACTGATCTGGATGTCTTGAGTAGATCTTCTCTTAGCTTTTCTCATTTCTCTTCTGAGCTGGGCTCAGAGTGTTGTCAGGCTTTTCCTCCCCTTCACCTCGGAGGACTAAAGCAGAGGTCATTGCAGTCCCGGTGTGGGTGCACAGGAACATCCCCATGACAAAGCTTAAATCTCGTGGTTAGTGGGGTGGGCCTGGATCTTGAGCTTGGTGCCAAGCACCACCGCATGAAAGAACTAACACAGTAGAGAATCAGAGGATATAACATTATTGCTTGACCTCAACTAGAAAGACCTAGTCACATAGGTTTAGTTATTGTGGCCTTCAATGTCATCTTCGCAGTTCCCAAGCCCTCAATGTGTTCTAGGCATTTTGAGTCCCGTGGGCAAGTGTTCTGCTTTGCTACAGAAGGAAGTGTAAAGCTACCCGAGGTATTTTTGATCTCTTGAGAAGTAGGGTAAGTTATTTTTTTCCATGCTCAGTTCTTGTGCAGGTGGATTGCTTACACGCTACCTCTGTGTTTAAAGCCAGCGCAGTGTTATTTGGCCTATACTGAAATGAGGAGTATGAGGGCAAAGATTCCCTTTCTTAGTAAGCATTTATTTTTTGTATAAAGCACTCTGCTTTCTCAGATTTCTCAGGGTTTGTTTTCTCGTTTCTCTTACGGACACTTTTAATGAGAGAGTAATGGCAGGAGTAAGAAGAGTAACCAGCTCAGGAGAAACTGTCACGGCAGCATAGGCCATGCCACCCCACTTGGTGCTGCGCCACAGATGTCATGGGAGGGGATCCGGAGCAGGCAGGGCTGCAGACACCTGAGTTCCTGAAGGTAGCACAGCTGGATGATGATGGCACTGCCAGTGGGTATAGGGTTTGTCGGCTTGGTTCTGAGCCTGACAAACCCGTATTCCTTCATCTTCAGCAGTTAATTTATCATCAAGGAGGCATTCTGTGATCATTGTGCTTGTAACCATGCCTACAGGGCTGGACCTGCCTCAGGAAAGCCTTTTCAGTCTTCTGTGTGCTCTGGTAGCTTGGGTAGAGGAGACACGCTCTTAGTTTACCATATGAAATGTTCTTCTAACGTTCTGATTGGCAGATCTGGGCTCGCCGTGTGGAATTGTGATCTGCCTCATATGGTATTTTCATTAGCAGAACAAAATCTCTTCTGGGATACATTGCTTACAGAAAACAGAATGAGCTGACCCATCCAGTCTACTTCCATCAACATCCTTATGAGTGAAAGGGTTTGCTTTGTGGGACTGAAGTTTCAAATTATACAAATACTATCAGACTGAAAGCACATATATATATTTACAGTGCTGAATGTAATGCACAGTGGTGCACTTGAGTCTTCCTTCTGAGTGTGGCAGTTCTGACACTGGATGTCAGTTCTTTGGAGAGTATTTAACAGATGAAGAACTGCTGCGACTCAAGAAACACGTGAAAAGATTAATCTGTCGGACTAATTGGTATATCTCATGAGACACTAGAAGAAAGGTCCTTAAACTGGTGTTGGCTGCAGACACAGAGAGAGCGGGTGGTGCTTTGGCTATGGTTGCTACTGTTACTGCTACTTGAGTGGGCCCAGCCCTTGTGAGTGGTGCAGTTTAACTTCCCAGAATATGGTCCTCTGTAGTAGTCATGCACCTAAAATACAGGTTGCTATTAAGCTTCTCTTCAAAACAAACAAACAAAAAAAACAACCCTGCAGGACAGCTTGATTTGAAAGGAGTGGGTGCTGTGCCTTGGAGCGTGGCCCGTTCAGATTGGAGTGGATTAGGCAGAAGAGATTATTAAATACAGGGATTCTGGTAGATGAGACAAGCTTGGTGGACCTTACTGCAGATGGAGGATGATCTGAGCGCTCACAGAACGTGCTTTCAGCACTGACCTGCATTCTTTGGGACTTCCGATTACTTTCTCAGTACTGGTTATTTTGGTTGGTGCTGATTTTGCTTTCCCCTGGGGTGCCCGCCAGCCTTTGCAGGGCCGTGTTCCCCACGCCCAGGCTGGTGCCAGCTGGAGCATCACTTTCCGCTCCGTCCTCCGGCGTGGCCGCATGCAGTGCGCTGCACCGCTGGCGCCTCGGGGCCACGCTCTCACATTGCGGTAGCGGGCGCACGCTTCAAGGCAGTATTTGCTTGTCTGTGGTAGGAGATGCTGTTTAAAAGTGATAATCTGGATTTTGGAGAAGCCTGTCCAAGCCTTTGAAGGCTGCTGTCCCCTTCCCTTCTGTTCTCCCTCCACTTCGACAGTATAGGAAGCAGCATGGCATCCCTCGTGGTTTTGCATTGTGTGCTTGCTGTCTGGGGAGCGTCTTTCTAAATCGCAAGAGTATTTCCCCCAACTTTATTTTCAGGTTAAGTAGTATATTCAAATCTGATCAGTGACTTGGATAAGAGTTGCAGACTTGTGGACTGGAGAACAAGGCACAGGTTCATGTAAAACTGTACCTTGATGTCGGTGTGGCTTTAGTCATGGGCAGATTCTTCTATGGAAGAGGTGTTCAGAGGATGAAATCTGCTTGTCAATAAACCTAAATATTTCACTTGCTCATAGTTTTCTATTAAAACAAATGGTGAGGCCTACATCTCCCTCCAATGCTTAAAAGTTTGTCTTGATGGAGCTTACCTTCAAGCTCAGATAACACATTCTTGACCTCCTGTCAGAACTCAGTTCACCTTTTTTTCTTTTTTTTTTTTTTTGAAGTAGACTTGGTGAAGCATCCAGGCAGCATCACTGCTGTTGGTCTCTCTTGAAACAGGTTGGAGGTGGTTTTGACCTATTTGGGTGCAACCAAAGAGTTTTTGCCAAAGTATTCTCTGGATACCTAGATTTGAGCATGTTTGCCACCATTCTGTAGCTCAGTCATCGCCTCAGGTAACCTAATTCCTTGCCACAAAAAAGTCACACTTCTGTTTTCACAGGGTAAGGGAGGTTCTAATGAGAAAGCTTATCTATATTTTAGGGAAAAAAGTTTATCTAATGTGAGAGCTTCTTGTTGAGCAGGTGCCTGCCAGTGAACATTATGACTACTCAACACATGGTGGCCTTCAGTACTTCAGAAAAAAATGCTGCTGCCCTCCTGTGCAAAATGATAGGTGATAGTGTGAGTGGTTTGGGTTTTCTTTTTGCTTAGTTGAAGAAATGAAGAACACAGTTTAATAAATAAAGTTTTATATATAAAGATGATGACAGGCTCTATGAACTGGCACATTATTAATTCAGCATGAACTCAAAAAATTATTGCAGCAGTTGGTTCCCAAGAGCTTCGGCATGATTGTCCTAATGTGAGCTATATCTTATCCTTGTAGCCCTTAACAGTGTCATCTCCTTGCAAGGGCCAGCTATGTGCTTTGTTTGCTGCGGCTTGCATTGCTTATCCTGTGCCTTCCAAAGACTTGTTGCAGAGACCAGGAAGTTCAGTAGTAATGTTTTGTGGGAGTCTAAGGGAACGTAGCTGGGACATTGTCACAAAGTTAAATGAATGTTACCATTTATTTCAGCATTACCCTGCAGCTGAGCTTGGTGTTGCACTTCAGAGGAAAACACCGGTTCAGCATTTGTTCATTTCCTTATCTTTGCATGCAAACAACAAATAATTCCTTTCTGTGCCAACTCTCGCCCTGGTTTTGTTTTCTTGAAAGAAATTGCTGTGGAAATAACTCAAGATAGGAACTTAGATGTTTGAGTAACAGTGACAAGTTTATCCAGTCCTGCCTGTTTGAGTTGTTGTGAAGTCGTTATGAACTTGAGTCGTGCTAATTGAAGTTGCAAGAAGTATTGCGCTGGTGCAAGTGCAGGTGCCTTCAGTTTTGGTGTCCAGTCCCTCCAGTGGGTGCCTCTGGGTCCTTTACCTGTGAGCATTAGCTGGAGCAGTGGGGGATTCCATGTTTCATTTGGTCCTCTAGCTCGCAAGTCTGTAACGAAATAGGTCAAGTGCCTGCTAGTTCTCCTTGGTTCAGGAATGTGCTGCGAGTCCAGCATCCCTTCTTGGTAGCACAGGAATCAGACCTACTGACGAGGGTGGAAGTGAAATCCTTTTGGTTAACCATTACATCAGCTCGAGTGGTGACCATGGTGACCTGTGGGCGAGCAGCAATAGCATGGGTGTTCGTGTTACCCTGTCTGCAGCTCCTGTCTCAAATCAGCACATGTGACAGGGGGGCTCTTTACCAGTACACTTATATGGTAAAGAAACGAGCAGGTAACTTTGTCTGGCTGCTGGTGTTTGCCATCACAGATTCAGGATTCAGTTTCTGTCCAGTATGTATGCGAGTGCCTCAAGCAATAAGTTCTCATTAAGACATTTTCCCAATGGCTGCTCACATTGACCTAGGAATGTGGCTCGTTTTATTCAAGTGAGAAGAGTGTTCAGATTCTTCCTTCTTAGCTGTTATTCCTTGACTCTTGAGTATGTTCCAATGAAAGTTGGAAAAACAGCTTTTATAGAGTAAGTGTATCTATGGGTCCTGTATATCTATCTGTGCCTGGTAAAACACAGAGATACCTTGCTTTGTGGGTTTGGACTATTGAAATCATTGATACCATGCCTTGGTTTTGGCTTAAATCGCTCTGGTGCCTTTACCTCCAAACCCCCGAGGCCTGCTAGGACTCAGGTCCTTGACTTTAAGAAGGTGCTGTACTAATTGGGACACATGGCGAGTTTAATGTTATTTAAACTTGGTTTCATGGCACCCACGTTGATAGCAAGGAGTACCTGCTTTTTTATTTTACTGCCTTTTAATGACTGAGACCTGAACAGTTCATTAAGCCTCTGCTACCCCTGTTGAGATCTCCAAAGAGATAATGGAAGGAAATAATACTGAGACAAGTGAAGAATTGTGCTGAGACATCTGTAAAATACTGCAGGTCTGTGATGGCAATCAATAGCAGTTACTTGAAATATAAGCAGAGGCGGATGGCACCTATCTCTTTGCACATGTAAACCCGGTGCTGTTCCGGGTTGTTAGGGAAGAATTGCCCGTGTGTGATCATTCCTGACCTGCCTTCCTCAGATTCTCTGAAAGGTGTTGGCAGCCTTTTCTGAAATAGCACAGCTTCCAGTGAGGAAAAGATCCACTGTGATACAGATCTGATGTAGTGTAATGACTAGTTGAAGATTATTGTGTTTTGTACCCAGAGGCATTTTCAGTGTTGCTAGTGGCATGCCAGCAATTTGTTAGCCTGTGTACTTTGCTTATTGCTATGTTTGTGTGTGCTGGCTTGGATGTCCTCTTTAATAGGTTCTTTAAAAAAAAAAAAGATGTGATGAAGCTCTGTCTTTGTATATTCTTACAAGTGCTGGTGGCAAAGATTCTATCGGCAATTTTGTGTTCCTCAGCTGCTTGTAAGGTAGGGGAGCAAACCAAAAGAAATCTTTCCTGTAGAGATCGAGGTCTTTGTTCTTTCAAGGTTGGTCTGTAAGTAGAATCCCCACGTGTTTGCCACTGTTGTAGTAGGAGCAGCATTACAGTTGTCCTTTCTGGGGAAGTTGTGACGTGGAGAGCTGCCTTCAAACTAACATGACTATTTCTTTTCACAGCATTTGACACTGTGTACCAAAGAAATGGTGATGGAGAAGCCAAGTCCCCTGCTGGTAGGGCGGGAGTTCGTGAGACAGTACTACACTCTGCTAAATAAAGCTCCTGACTTCTTGCACAGGTAACCCCTGCACACAGACGGACTAATGGTTTTGAGCAGAACTGTGTACTGTTCATGATAAATCAGGTAAACAGTAATTCCTGAGCATGGCAGGAAATAGACCTGGCTAACATTTGAACTCTTGGAAAACTATTTAATCTTACTGAAAACTCCTTAGGTTCTAGAACTGAGTCTGATCATATGAATGTATGGCATGCTATCAAGGTGTTTCCTGGGTGGAAAAGCGAGCTGATTCTCAGCTGATGAAACATTTATGTGGTTGTATTCAAGAAATACTTTTCTAAAAAAGACAGAAAAGGCAAGAAAATAGCAGAGGAAGCACTTGCAGGTAGTACCTAAGATATGCAGGCTAATTATTTCAGGATACCATATTTTGCATTGCTTCTGCGCTTCAGTTTTTATGCAGATTGTGATTGGGGATTGAAGTATAAGTGTCATGGCTTGGACAAGCTAGGTGGAAAAGGCAGTAGTTTTTTTTATCTGTGTCTGCTATTTAAATGGTACTCAGTGTATTTATTCCCTCCTTTTTTTTTTTTTTTTTTTTTTTCCCAGTTTTGACTGGCAACATACAGCTTGTCACTTAGGATTTTGCATTTCCACACTTGGACTGCCAGTAGCATAGGCTTGTAATAAATAGAAATAAAAGTAGCTTTGCCAGTGTATAAAAAACAAAAAACAGTCACTGCTTGGGTTGAGCTTGTCTCAGAACTTGACATAAGGTTGATGGTGAAAAATTTGACTGTTTGAGCACAAGGTAGAGCTCTCAAATGGCTTACTGAACATTCAGTCTTTTGAATAATGCCTCTTTTCATCCATAGCTTTGAGGCAAGAAAAATGAATGGTATAATTTTTACTTAAACCACTGATCTGCTGTAGAACAATGTTGTTTTCTGTGTTTAAATCTATTTTTAATGTGTGTGAGCAATGTATTCCTAGTTTATGTTTAGTAATTTAACAGAAGTTAAAAGTGGGATTGTTAGCAATTGCAGAATTCTTACTTTCCTCAAAACAAATGAGTCAGATCCAAACAAGACCTGGTGTCACGGTTTGGGGTCAGAGCCACCCCCAGACTAGTAACAGACACTCTCTGTTAACCACCCTTCCCCCCACAAAAGGGAAAGA
>NW_008600636.1:7114-23889 GCF_000691845.1 Merops nubicus
AAGGGAATAAGGGAGATAGACTTATGATTAGAAAAAGAAAACAGCTTTAATAATAACAATGATAGTAAATGGAATATATACAAAACCAGTATGGAACCCAGCTCCCCCCCGATGGCAATATGTCACCATTGCCCTGATGCTGTGGAGCAGCCCCTGGGGAAAAGTCCCAGGCTGGTCTCAGCTGCAGAAGGCATCTGGGTACAGGAGCTGGGTTCTGGAACTCAGTTCAGGAACACAGGGCTCGGGATCAAAGGCAGAATGGACAGAATCCTCCTCGGATGCTGCCCACTGCAGGAGCAGCAAAAGGGAGGAAGAAAATGGAAGGGCGACAGAAGGGTTTGCCCCTCCTGATCCTTCAGCTTTTATACTGACTATGAGGGATATGGGATGGAATACCCCGTTGCTGAATTTTGAGGTCACTTATCTTGTCCACTCCTCCCCAGAGGTGCAACTTGTACTTTCTGCCCCCTTCCATGTGGTACATGAACTTAGCAGTGACCTTGGGCTGCATAGCAATCCCTGGTAGTAACTCTAAACATGGAGTGTTATCACTGCTTAAAGCAGACAGTCTGCAAAAATATGCTGCTAACTTCAGACAAGGCAGTTAATTAGAAGAAGCTTTAGCTGAAAAGTAAAATCATTGAACAGAACCAGCTCTGTTATAGCCCAGGACACCTGAACAGGTATGTCTGTGTAACACATAGATACCTGCTACACAACCTGACAGCTCTCTCTGACCCAAGAACCACAATGTTCCTTAAGTACAGATCATGCCTGGGTGTTTTCCATGGGAGTACTAGGAAAGGACCTCCCGCTTCAGAGCTCGCTTCGGAAGCAACTCTCAGGCAGGCCTGTCAGCAGTTGGCATCTCCTCAACATCCATAACTATCCATTGCCTGTGAAGGTTGGGCAGATAAAATGCTTTTAAGACACAGAAAGGGTGTAACTATACCAGTTTTACAAGGCAACAATTGCACTCTAAGGAAATTATGCCATCGAAATCCCAATATCAGAACAGCAGAGTCATTTCTGAATGATAGAAAATTCCAAGTTAGTAAGACAAGTTTCTTGTGAAGCATGCCTATCATTTTGCTTTGAAACCCAGAAACTGTTTGGATAAACCAAGAGACAGAAGAGTTTATAAGGGATAAACTTAGACTTTTCTAGGCTCAAAACTTGGAAATGGAATGAATGTGCAAAAAGATCTCTGAAATGTAAGAAAAATACTGGAAGCAAGCATACATTATAACGTATAAAAGATATGAGCTTTTGAAATCCAGACCAGAAGCTGGGTCAGGAAAGGGTGTTAAGGTTTGGTTTTGGTGAAGCTGTCCAGAGGTTTGTGCTATTTACGAGATCAAAACCACAGCTGCTCCTTGTTGGGTAGCATAAATATGTAATATTAGTTTTGTGTCAAAGGTTATACAGTGCAGGCTGTGCCTCAGTTATTGTACACCATGGCACAGTTAATGCAGATGAAGTGTTATTCTCTGCTGAGCTGGAAGAAGCAAGGAGAAAACACTGATCTGGGGCTACATCTGAATTTACCCCTCGGTGTGGCAGCAGTAAGGTGTAGTTTTGTTTGGCCTTCTGTCGTTGGTTGGTTTTTTACACATGATTTCAAGCAGCTCACCACTCAGCTGTGGCACCTGAGAGGAATCCAGTCTTTTCTAATGCTTTGGAGGTTTGTAACGAGCTCTTTGGCTATTGCTTCTAAGAAAGCTGAAGTGTGAAATAACAGCCGCGTATAGCAGAGATAGAATAGCTAGCGAGGTGGATCGACTGGTCACACAAGTTGCCTGTACAGTCTGTCTCTGAGGCAGAATCTGTCCATGCTGTCTGAGGCTTTGGAGAGAACATTGGTTCAGACGAGAGGCAGGCAGGTTGTTACTCCCCGGCATAACACTTTGGCCAGGTAGCACAGCATTAAAGCAGGCAGCTGATTTTGACATTGGGAACCTTTGAGCCAAAATGGCCACCTTGCTTAAAGGAGACAAGTGAGAGGTTGAGGTTGATTTAGAGGCTGGCTGCCTATCTTGAGCAGGCTGGAATGCTGAGTACTGAGCTTCTTCCTGTATTTTTGGAGCCTTGGAAGTGGGAGTACATCCTGAATTGCTGTTTGTGCTGAGATTCCTGATGCATTGAGCTTTGACCTTTACATCTCTTCACTTGCAGGTTTTACGGCAGAAATTCTTCTTATGTCCATGGAGGACTGGATGCCAGTGGAAAACCACAAGAAGCAGTGTACGGCCAAGCTGTGCGTATCAAAACCAGTCTCCTCAGTAATGCTCAGAGCTTACTTGCTTAAATCTGTCTTTCTTTACCAATTACTTGGACTTTTTCATCTGGTAAATAGCATGTTGTGATACTGCTTCCTGTTCAGAGGTACATAGGAGTTTGTTTGCTTTAGTTTTTCCTTTTGAATTATTGCTGCTTTTACTGTGGGTTGCGTATGTTTCGCCAGCTTTGCCTCTGGACTGCAGAAAGTGTATTTAGGATTGGCAACAAAATCAAGAGGACCTGTTAGACTTGTGCTATTGCTGTATCTTATTTTAGTTAGAACTGGTTCCTTGGGAAGAGGACTTTGATCTTTGCAATTAGATGGAATTCTGTATGTTACCAAATCCTTCTGTGAGTGGAGTTTCTGTAGGTGGAAGATAACTTTTGAAGAAGTGAAGTAAGTCCAGGAAAGGCAAGTTTTTGTTTTGGTTATATCTCTTTATCAGAACCATGCCTACAGGCATCTGTTCATATGGCAGCCATATCTATGAGCAATGTGGCTTTTAGCCCGAAGCAGGTTCAGTTTCTTCTCTTGGGGTTTTTTTTTCCTTTCTTTGTTTTTTTTTGTTTTAGGCAGAACCTGATTTGGCAACACAAAAATCTTGGCAGAGCAGGTGTTAGCCTCACTGTGATGTTTGTGTTCTTTGTGGATGCGTCGTAGAGGGTTGGGTTTTGGGTTTTTTTTTTTTTTTTTTTTTGTGTGAGGGTGGTGTCATGCTTTTTTTTTTAAACACAAGGTAAATTCTATCCCCATCACAGGCCCTTTTAAAAATGAAAGCCTTAAAAATAGGTTATTTACTGTAATATGGCTGGAAAAAATGGATAGCAAGTTGTACACCGTTTGGCTGCTCTGAGAGGTAGTGAGCCTCAGTGGGGTGCTTTTTTGTGTTAGTTCAGAGTCAGGTATTTTAAAGGTGTAAAGCTCTGTACAAATCTCAGCGTAGCTAAAACATAACTCTTTATTTGCAGGAGATACACAAGAAAGTGATGTCATTACAGTTCAGTGAGTGCCACACCAAGATTCGTCACGTGGATGCTCACGCTACTCTGAGTGATGGCGTAGTTGTGCAAGTAATGGGAGAGCTGTCAAACAATGGGCAGCCAATGAGGAAGTTCATGCAGACTTTTGTGCTTGCTCCGGAAGTACGTATGTTTAAGATCATGCTTAACTTCAATTAATGTTGATGGAAACCTGATCTGTAACTACAATTTGTCACATTGGGGAAAAAAAAATACTATCTGGCTTACAGAGCTGGCCTGGAGGCTATCACTACATGTGTCACAGTATGTGAGTGCAGAGAAATAATTGTTCTGGATCTGTTCTGAGCTGGTTTATGTTCTTGGATGTGAAGTATTGGAGCAGTAATAAAAAGAAAATTTGAGCTTGCATTTGGGAGCTGTGTTTGGCACAAATAAACAAAAAAATATGGTTCAGCTCTGTGGATCAAGTCTCTGGTGTAGTTCTCTACTTTCTTCAAGTCTGACTTTAAATGTGAGTATGGGTCAATGCTGTGCCAGTTACTGCTCAAATGTAGCTCTTGGTGAGAGCAGAGCTCTGTCAGGGTAAGGAGAGTCCTGCGTTTCAAATTCCTTGATGAAACTGGGGGATTTTATTTTTAGTTAGAACCTGTCATTCCCCTGACTTAGCAAAACTGTTCTGTTTCTGCTCGAAACTTCCTTTTTCAGTTGGGCAGCAGTTACTGTTCAATTGTTTGTCAGAGGTGCCACTTGGAAAATAGCTTCAGTGAAATAGTCCTGTTGCAAAATGTTTATGTATACCCCAAAGCTTACATCTGTATTCCATCCTTGGTGACTACTTACACACTTGATATACAAAAAAATGTGTTCCTTATTTACAGGGTTCTGTTCCAAACAAGTTCTATGTCCATAATGATATCTTCAGGTATGAAGATGAAGTATTTGGGGATTCAGAAGGAGAACTTGATGAAGGTGAGAAGAACTGTACATGTAGAGTTTGTCTTGTCATTGTTGCTCTAGCACACGCACACAGCTTTCAGAAGTGCCTAGAGGAGATGGAAAGACAGGAGCTGTATTATGTTCTCGCGGAGCATAGTGATTGGGGGGGGGGCTGAGGTTGGCGGGGGGGTAGGATATGTTGCTGGTCCAAACATTCTGTAAAATGAAGGTCATTACAGCCTGAGCTGACTAAGTGTGGGTGAGGCTTGGCAGGGGACGGAAATAATGAGCATAGTACTTCTGCTGCCACTGGTTTCCTCAGGTAGACTTGATATCTCTGATCAGTCCAACTTTTAGGTAAAGTGATTTGAAGAAACAAATTGGCTTTGAAATATGACATGTAGTTCACTTCTGTGTCATCAGCACATTCAGTAATTCATTTCTATTCAAGGGTTGAACTTGACCTGGGTGGTTTTTTTTTCCCCTTCTGTTCACTGAGGCAAAGCAAATCAGAGTACAGCCAAAATGTGTGTAAATGTGCTCACCAGATGCTGTCTGGAATTTTTTAATCATGGTTCTGTGGAACAAAGCATCTTAGGCAGCCATCCTTGTATTTGAGCTTAATCTTCATAGTTTTAGGTACTGAGATTTATGAGCTAATAGTGCAATCTTTCTCTTTTACTGCCACCATATGAAAAGCATCTGCTGCATTAAAAGACCCTTGAACGCTTCTCCCAGAACTTCCTAGCAGCAGTATGTCTCTAGTTTTTCCTTTTTGTGAAAACAGTAAGAAATAAAGCCTCTTGAAGGAGTAGAAGGGTCATCTATCTCTTCTGGCAGTTAAGTTCACCTTAGTTCATTGATAAAACTTTCTTTTGATTATTAGCGGTTTCACATTCTTTTATTTTAAGCATGCCTTGCATGTGCTTGCTGAGACATTTAAGGGAGTTTTTCTTTTTGTGTCAGAGTCTGAGGAAGAGGTAGAAGAGGAGCAGGAGGAAAGACAACCATCACCTGAGCCTGTGCAAGAGAATGCAAGCGGTACTTACTATGAAAACCATCCTGTAACGTAAGAAGGCCTTTTTATTTTGTCAAATTGCTTTTTTAATTAAACTGAGAGTTGTTTTGGCTTTGAATTCTGGATGTGATGTAACAGGTAGTTTGGGAACCTACACAGTGTGACAGGATCAGTGTTATGTTAACGTTGTACTAGTTGAAAACGCTTTTTGAATGGGGAGAGGAAGCGGGGAAAGTTCTTGCGGTTATTAGTTATTTTCACTTATGGTTTCAAATGTGAGGTGAAAAAGTAGCAACAGAGTTTATGTGCACACTGAATCTTTGTTATATAAACTTGCAACAGTGAGTTGTTATGATGTAATTTATGTGAACAGATGGGTTAACAAAGGCGTGGTTAATGATATTCGCTCCTCAAATTTGAGTAGCGCTTGAAGCGGAGAGGAAGGTATAACTTTTGAGAAGTTGCTATACAGCTCCATTTCTGCCCTGAGAGTTAAAATCTAGGCAAGATTAAAGAAAAAAAGTTTCTTAATATTTGTGTTAAAAAATACATTTTATTAAAAATAAACAAAGCCCAGAAACACAAAGAAACAAACAACACCAGAACCCTGTGCTTTCTTTGAAACCTACAAATACTTTTCAAAGGGCCAGAGCTGATGTCCTAGTTTCCTTGTTTAAAAAAAAACACATTGATGACATCACTAAATGATGTCTGTGAAGGGCATCAGTGATAGCGCTAAAGGCTGGTCACATAATGCTTCTCATGAGAAATCTCACAGAAGATTCTGGCAGTGACTTGCTCAAGATAACGTGGGAAGTTTTTTGATGTCTAAAAGCAGTAAGTCCGGTTTTGTTCTGGGGTTACTGTGCTGGCTGAAAAGAATTTGCAGTGGCAGCATTTCTTGGTCACTTGGGCACATGGTAACCTGCAGCAGGAGCTGCAGAGGCAGAAGAGTGTGGAATTTGCTAAGTTTTTAGGGTGGCTGAGGAGAGCAGTGATGGGCTTCAGGCCCTGTACACTTCAAACACAGAGAGAAGAGAAGTTGCATGTGATTTTTCAGTAGACAGGACTCAGCTCCTTTGGTAAGAACTTATGTGGAATTTTTGTAAATAAGCTGGGGATTTTATTTCAAAATTGGCTTCATTTATGTGTATAGCTTAATCTTCTGCTGATCTCTCACTGTGCTTCTGTTCTTTTAGGAGCAGTAGTTCCTGAGTTTAGCACCTGTTCCCTCAAGGGTTTATGCCTGTCTGATTTTCAGATTCTGTACAGAGAACTGTAAAACATGTCTTTGCTTCACCTGGCTTTGTATGCAGTTACAGGGGTACAGCTGAACTTCTCACAACACTGTATATGTAGGTACCGTGTGGTAGCAACTGGAAAGAGTACAGTCTTTTTAATACTGGCCGTTTCCATCACATAGCTTATAAAAGTCATAAAATAAGAAGCAGTTGATAAACTGAATAAAATGCATCTATTATTGTAGCAATGGCATAGAGGAGGCGCTGGAAGAATCATCTCATGAACCTGAGCCAGAATTGGAATCTGAAACAAAAACTGAGGAGCTGAAAGCAGAAGCAGAAGAGAAGACCCTTGAGGAACTAGAGGAGAAATCTCCATCTCCACCTCCTGTAGAACCTGTGTCACTACCACAGGAACCACCAAAGGTTAGTTAAAAGTCAAAGCTGTGCTTCTAGGTGCAGATGGCAAACAGAAGGTTCAGGTTTGAACTTAGCCTTTTTGAGTGGCCAGACTGGTGCCTCTTGTCAGTGTCATGCTGTGTGAACAGCTAGACTTGAACCTTGAACTTGTAAAATGCAAAGTTTCGCTAAAAAGAATAGAATGTTATTCTTTATGTGCTGCTCAAGTCACCTATCGTTATTTAATGCTCTGCTTGTAAAGTGTGTGTGTGTGTGTGTGTGTGTGTGTGTGTGTGTGGTTTTACGCATGTGTAAACCTTTTAAGATGCGGAGTTAACATAGGTTAAGAAAACGCCTCGAGCTACCACCACCAAAAATCTCATACAATGAGGACCACTGCTCTTCCTTGAACAAACCCATAGTGCACTGACACTTGCACAGTTGCTGCCAGTGTAGGTTCAAAATCAAAACGGGGGCATTGCCTGTCTCCTGTAAAGGCAGGACACCTCACCTTAAAAACCACTGGGCACTCTGTGTGTCACCAGGTGTGGTTACACTTGGGTAGCTTGAAAGAGATGAGAGGAACTGGTGAAAGCTAGAGGGGTCATTTTCCAGCTCCAGCATCTCTCCCATATTATTTTTTTCCCCCAATCCTTTTACTCATTTCCATTTTTACTTCTGACTTCTGGCATCCACTTCCTTTCTTTGTGCAGAAGACGCTTAACACTGCAGAGTTTTCAGTCCTAGCTTTGGTTACCTCATGAAAAGCAGTGATCTGGGGATGCTGAGGGAACTGGGCTTACTTACGTAGTGATAGTGGACACGGCACATACATGGTCCACACTGGTGGAGTCCACAGATGGCCAGAAGTGCAAATCCTCCTGTGTCTGCGTTGTAATGCTTGCACAACCGTAATGTAATAGTCTGATATGAACCAAAAGTGTATTTTCAGCAGACAAGTTTCCCTGTAGGAATGTCAGTAGTTTGCCATGATTAGTAGCCTAGGTTTGTTGCATTTCCTGCAGGCTTTCTCTTGGGCTTCAGTGACCAGTAAAAACCTGCCTCCTAGTGGTACTGTTTCTTCCTCTGGAATTCCACCCCATGTTAAAGCACCAGTCTCACAGGTAACCCATCTGTGAACACCTTGGATTGTCTCATTACTTCTGCAAACTGCTTCCGTTTTTTTTTAAATTAACAGATCGATTTGTTTGACTTAAATTGCACAAATTAATTGTGTCTTAAATGTTAACGCACTCACCTTCTTGTTGCAAGCGAAGGCACGTACACATAACACATAAAGGTGTAACTTTGGGTGATGGTGACGTTAAAATCTGTTCATGTGGAAACAGGAAATGGCTGCTGACATTTTTTCGACCTATCTTAATGGGATATGGTTTGGTTCACAAGGGGAAAAAAATGCAAAACAAAAAGGCAACTCCCCACAAAATGGTAGTTTTTTAAAGCATGTTCAAAAGGGATATTTCATTGGCAGAAATGCCCCAGCAGTAAAAATGGGGCAGCACCATTTCTGAGAAGGTGCAAGATGGCATTGTGAGGCTCACGTCCACAGAAGTGTGCTGGATCTCATTATCCGTTTGTAATTAACATCACAGAACCCTGTACCAACTTATGACTGTGTGAGGAATGGAAGGACTCACATTTCCTTGCAGGACAATGCTGTCTTCCCATTCCTAGGCTGGCTAGGTGCGGAGGGGAGAGAGGAAAAGAAGCTTGACACTTTGGGCACCAAAGCACCATGTGTCATTGTAGCACCTGTCCAACCTTTTTAAAAGACTGTAGTTTTCAGGAGAATGGACAGGTTACTGCAGCTGTTGGTTTTGCACTGGTTTCTTCTCCATTATTTACTGACAGAGAAGAACTGGTCGAAGATTGCCCTTCAGTGGAATGCACATTAAAAAAGAAATCAGGAAGAGAAAGAGAGAGATAGAGAGAGAGAGAGAGGGGGAAAACAAAACAAAACAAAACAAAACAAAACAAAACACCAGAGGAAAACCCCACCACCTTGTATGGTGTTGCCTCTGGTCTGACAAGGCTGGCCTAGAAATCAGACAGTGGCTCTGTAGTGAGTTGGGAAGCCTGTCTGTCGTCATCAGCTTCAACAGGTCTTTGAGCGTTTAGGTGGTATTTGAGCCATTAAAACCCTGTTTTTTCTAGTACAGAATAGACAAAATCAAAATGGACTTTGATTTATTTGCAGTAGAGAGGGGTGGATTTTTGTAACATGACTGCAAAAATCGTTTAAAATTATCTGTATTGGAGAGTAAAATACAGCTTATCAATGTCCCCTTAAACTCTTTTGTGTCACCTCTACAGCTTGTCATGCTTTCTGCCTTTTAGATAACTTTTGCTGTGACTTCATGTTTAAGTAGTTTTGTGTGGAAGTTTCTGAACAATACCAAAGTGGCAATTTCAACTCTTAGCTCTTCTGGAGAAAGAGTTAGTGTGTAGCTCCGTTTCTGGCACACTTTTCAGACACAGTATGCAGAAAGCAGGTAGAAAAGGCACCTGAACAATTTATACAATGGGTTTCAGATCATCAGCAGTTTTCTTTTGTTCTCTTGGTTCTGTTTGTGCCAGGTACTGTGCAGGTAAATGAGGACAGTAGATTGCACTAGCGGGTGAGCAGCTCCTTTCATGTCTGTTCTGGCTAGCCTCAGTGATGTTACAAAGCAGCTGTTCACCATCCTTCCCCTCCCTTGCTCTGCATCACGCCAGTTTTTCCCCCATCTTTAACTGAGTTAGAAATACAGCCTCCATTGCATTCCCTCAGAACCCCTCCAAGGACTGCGTGCATACTGCTTTGGATGTAAACCAGTTCAGTTCCTGTTTATTTACCACTGGGGAGTTAAGCAGGTCAGCATTTCTTGCTGCTTCTCTTCTCATGGGCAATTAGAACTCAGCCTGCCTGCACTGATAAACAGAGCCTTCCCTGTATGGCCTCTCCAGGTGCTCCAGCCTTGCCTGTGCACAGACACGGGCTGTCGCAGCGGTGCCAGAGGGGCAGCGGCAGGCAGGTGCTCCCTGACTCCCACCTGGGGAGTGGAGAGTTCAGGGAACGACGGCTTTGTAGGTGCTGCGTTCTCTCACCACCTTACATCTGGTCAGACTCTGGGTAGACTCCTTTATAATCTACAGAGCCTTTGTGGGAGCAATTGACGAGTGCTTTCAGTAAGTCATGTAGTCCACATTTACCTCAAAAACAGTTGGTGGCTATCTCAGGGATGCATCTTACATAGCTACTGGTATTCTGGTGAGATGTTGCAGAGCTTTTCTCTTGTTTTACATGAGGTGTGGTTTCTGTTTTATTTGCCTAGCTAGCTGGTTCTTTGCACACACATGCTTTGGTTGTGGCAGGCAGCTCGCTCTAGAGAAGCCTTTTAAGCTTTGTAAGGTCTCAGGAACAGGATAGCGGCTTTTGGAGCCAGCTCTTCCCTTGTTCTTTCTTGTCCTACTCTTCTGTGTGTCAGGAGGTATTCAGTTCCAAAGACAGTGATTAACAGCTGATCTGTGGCTGGTTTGGCTGTCATGGCCGGTAGCGTTGCCATAGCAGGAGGTCTCTTTACCCACCCCCATGCAAGCTCTTGAAGAGAAGAGGCAATGTCTCCTTTTCCTTAACTGTTCTCAGAGGTCTGTTAGGATGAGGCTTGTGGCATATTTGGCTCCCGGGCTGTGCGTGGTACTGATTGGAAAGTAACTGATGAGTTGAGCAGTTTGTGGTTCGGGTGGACAGAGAGTATTTGTGGGATAGACAAGGAGTTCAGTGAAATGCAAAGCAAGCAGGTAAAAGTTAACTGTCACTCGGGGTTTAAGGGAAGGACAGTGGTGACTTAGCAAGTCTTTGCTGTGGTCAACAGAAGGAGTGAGTGCTTAAGCCCGATAGCCAGTCATAAGTAGCTAAGAAATGGGGTTGTGGATGCACTGAGTTTTGCTTTTGAGGTATTGTTTAGGTATAGTTTAGTGCAGTATATGTGTGAGTAAGACATGGCAGAGGAGCTCCAGTGACACAGGAGAAGGTATAATGCAAGGAGATTTAACAGCAAGGCTGTTTTTTCTAGCTTATGCAAAAAAAAATATCCTAGAGCCATTGGACAAGCTAATGCCTAGCTGGGTAGAGCAGATGTAACAGGAAGCCTGAAACGTTTCTTTGCAGTGCAATACCTGCATGTTTCATGGAAAAAAACAGCCTTTTCCCCCCTGTGAGGTACTATCTGGGTGGAACCAGTTGTTTTCAGTCCTTCAAGGAAAACAAAAGAGATGTTTAACAAAAACTACTTCTCCGCAGCAGTCAGGGCCTGTGTCCTCGTGTCTAATCTTCCTTGGAGGTTAGTGTTCCTCTTTATGCCCCTGAGGATAATTTTGTTTTTCTAAGATAAGAACCTAGCATGGCAGCAGCTTCTGGACTGTTGTACAAAAATTGGAATGTAAGAAATGTTGGCTTCAGTAACCACCAGGCTGTACAGAAATATTTTTTTATTATTCTGTCTCTTTTTCTCAAATTACCTTTAAAAGTATTTTTTGCTTGCAAAAACATGGAATGGGTGTTCTAGTTTTTTCTGAGTATATGAAAGCTGTACTTTGAGAATTGTGGTCTTGACATCAGGAAAGTTGAAGAATATCCTCCGCGGATAGTCTGTAGAAAATGTCCTTTCAGGTGGCTTTGTTGTATCAAGAACACTTAGTACAGTCCTGAGGACTTTTATTTTGCTCTCCTCTTCCTTTTTGGTAGTTTCCTTATAGTTGTTTTGCACTCAAGGAGAAGAATCCCTCAGGGACTCAGAGAGAATGTGATTTGCACATCTCTTCGTGTTCATCTTGGATCACCTTCTAATCCTTGAAATTTGAGGTTGGCATGAGGAGGCCTTATTTCATCTATATGGGGTTTTTGGTGAGACCCCGACAGAGCATTGGGGTCTCAACGCCTGGTCAGACATGGACAGTTCACCTTAGCCATGTTTTGGGGAGACGCTCTGATTGAGAGACGTTTGCTTTGCACATTTTAGCAGAGATTACTGAACACTGCAGTCCTGGATTGGTACAGAGGAATTTATACAGGTGAAAAAAGTTGTATTCCCAAACACATTGACATGGAGGTGTATTTTCTGGAGTTTGTTTTGTGCATGCTGCTTATCTTTGTCTGGTGGGGGGTTTTTTTGTTGTTGTTTTGGTGAGCTTGGAGGGTTTGGTTTGGTTTTTTTTGGGTTTTTTTTTTTGGGTTTGTTTACATGTTTAATAAGACATGTTCTCCTCCTGTTTTAGCCAAGAGTTGAAACTAAACCTGAAGCTCAGTCTCAGCCTCCTCGTGTACGTGAACAGCGTCCCCGGGAAAGACCGGGTTTCCCGCCGCGAGGACCCCGACCAGGTAATGTGGGCTGGATGGTGTGTCTGCTTGGGAATAGTCAGTGAGGGGTGTCTCCTTCACGGGTCTGCTTTGTGCTTGTACTGTGTTTGGCTGATAACAAACTGCCTGTGCCTGCTGTCTACAAATAGAAATGGGAGGACCTGATTTGGAGTCCCAAGGTGATGATGAGTTGTTGGAAAGATCAGGCACTATTTCCAAGATTCTGTTTTGTTGAAATGCTTTTTTAATAGTCAGGCCACTCGCTTATATCCTTGAGTACTTCTCGAGTGGCTTGATGCACTTCTGAATGGACATCTAAGTTTTTTTCCATTTTCTCTTTACTTTGATGAACTTTGGAAGTGAGAGCTCTTACATGCCTGTTGTTGCTCTCTGTTTTGGAAGAAAACCTTCCCAGCATGGCAGCCTAAGTCAATAATTTTACAGATATTTTTCCGTCTTGTTTAGTTGTCTGAAATACGGTTCTGAGTTTGGCTCAGTTTTGGCTCTTGTGCCTCTCTTTGTTTCTGAGCAGATAGCTCTCCGCATTTTCTTACTCATGCAGAGTATCCAGATCTGCAGGATGATGTGACATAAATCACACTGCAAACCTGCTCTTCTGCTACCCTTAGATATAATACTAGTCATACAGAAAACACATAACAGAGCCCAGGTCTTTTAATTCTGACGAGTAGCAGAGGCAGGGCAGAAAGTGCTGCACCAGGTCGCAGAGCTTCAGCCATATGCTCTTATTTTCAGAGGAAGTCAGCGAGCTGTTTTACCTGCTTAAGGAAAGAAGCTTCCCACAGAGCTTGTGAGCTTGCTGTGAGTGGCTTGGGGAAGCTGAGGGCAGCAGAGGGTACACGTCTGCGCCATACTGCCTCGGGTACAAAGGGATAACGGTGCGCTCCTGTCACGCCGTGAGGAGGCAAGGGGTGGTTTACTCAGGAGATACAGGATTGGGTTCATCTTGCCTGCTGCTAAGCCTAATAATAATTTGGTCGAGCTGGATGGAACGTCAGGAACTTTCACTTGTGTTGGGGACAAAATGTCGGAAGATGAAAGCCAGAATAGGTGATGGGAAAACACTGGTTTTAGTATGAGTGCCAATGGCCAACGTAAGACTGGTGTTGTTGTGCTAAAGAACTGATAAAGGGTGACTTAAATCCAAATATTTTTTTAAAGTACATTTTAATAATAGGTAGTGAGCTCCTCTTCAATAAAACCATTTAAGATACAACAAGAACCTCTTAAACAAACTTGCCCAGTATGACAGTTTAGTTACCATGGATTTATTTAACCTAACCAGGGAAAGCAGACAAAAAGAAACCAAATACTTTGTGGTATTATTACAAAATTTTCAAGACTATGTGGAGAGGAAGATAGTCTCCCCATGGTGTCACCCATGGTAAACATGAGCTCAAGAGCTGAAAGTACAGAACTGAGTGAACATGCTCAGTGCTGTTGGTAGGTGTGTTACTCTGAATCCTCACATGCCTTCTAACCTCGGCGACTCTGCCTTTTTCTTTCTGCTGACCACAGGGAGAGGGGACATGGAGCAGAATGAGTCAGATAATCGTCGAATAATTCGCTATCCAGACAGCCACCAGCTCTTTGTTGGGAACTTGCCACATGATATCGATGAGAGTGAACTGAAAGAGTTCTTCATGAGTAAGTATCGATTTCAGACACAGAGGCTAAGAAGAGAGGCAGTGTTGAAAAGTCACATAACATTCACCTAGGGCCACACAGGGGAACACCTCTGTGATGTAACGCTACAGGTGTTGTCTGGAACAAGCAGAGGGTGGTAGAGCTGGCACTGTGGGTTTCAATAATGTGGCTTTTGCCTTGTATTTTCCCAGGTTTCGGAAATGTGGTAGAGCTGCGCATAAATACAAAAGGAGTGGGAGGAAAACTGCCTAACTTTGGCTTTGTGGTGTTTGACGATTCTGAGCCAGTTCAGCGAATTTTAGTTGCAAAAGTAAGTATTGGCACTGAGTAGCCTTGAAAGGATGGACTGAATGCCCTAAACTCCAAGCTGGAGGGGCCATCCCCATTTGTGTGGATGTTGCTTCTGGCATTCAATTCAGACATGGGTTGTAAGAAAAAGGTAGTTCTGGCATACTCATTCTATCAGGAGCATCATGTAGCTTACAGAAGCCATGCCAGCGTTCCTCACACTGTGTTGTATGGAGTTCAGGTTCTTCCCTTTGCACATAAAGAACACGTGGAGCTCAGCACTTACAGAGATCCCCTTAAGCTGAAAGTTGAGGACGTACCCTTTTGAAGGGTGTCACACAGGTCTCTGAGTTCTGTGTCCTGGGGCTTAGAAAAAGGAGCAATGTTATTTGTGCTTGCGACTCAAGGAACTGGAGAGGAGAAGGTGGTGGTTTTCATTTCTAGTCCGTGGGAGTGAGAGCTGGTAGAGTAGTTCTTCAGGAGCTTTAGCCCTGGGGTGAAGAGCCCAAAGCTAGCAGTGGAGAGGCTACAGACAACCCCAACCTTACTTGGGAAAGACCTTTTAATTCCTTGCATGTCAAATGAATCCTAAAAATGCCGTTCTATGTTCTGCAGAGTTGTAGGCCCAGGCTGTGTGCTGCAGGGAACTGTTAGCAGCTAATTTTTATCTTGCCTGCATAAGCAGAGGTAGGCCAAGGCCTGCAGCGACCGTGGTGTTTTCGGGTATCTTGTGTAAATGGACGTTGTGGAACGGTGACTAACATGTGCCTTGAACACTTTTCCCTATAAGCCCATTATGTTCCGGGGTGAGGTGCGCTTGAATGTAGAAGAGAAAAAAACAAGAGCCGCCCGTGAGAGAGAGACCCGAGGTGGAGGCGATGATCGTAGGGATATTCGCCGCAATGATAGAGGCCCCGGGGGTCCCCGTGGAATAGTGGGTGGTGGCATGATGCGAGACCGTGACGGAAGAGGACCCCCTCCGAGAGGCGGCATGGCGCAGAAACTGGGCTCTGGACGAGGCTCTGGGCAGATGGAAGGCCGCTTCACCGGACAGCGTCGCTGAAGGCTCCGCCAAGGGCAGACAGTCTTGGCAGTGGTACATTATCCATCGTGTTTGCATTCTTGTTAATTTTTTTTGGCTTTGGAATGTGACACAGCCCTTCTGATCATTTCTTTGATGTGAAAGCATCCTTTGGTTTCCAGTTTAAATTGAGGTGGACGTTCTTTCCCCAGTTTCACAACAGGAGTCACACTGTTAATTTATATATGTAGACTTGAAGAATTGAGGACTGAAAAAAAAAAAAAGGAAAAAAAAAAAACCAGACCAGTTAACTATCTGCAACAAAGGTGAACTAAAGGACATGCCCAAATAGAATTCAGGTCCTTTCAGTCAAAAACCCTCTGCTGCACATTTTCTCTAAGTGTTACTGTTTCTGCCTATTACTGTTGGAAACACAAATAGTGCAATTTGTGCGATTGGAGAAGCTTGCCTTTTTTTCTTTTTCCTTCTTAGAACACTTGGCTCCGAACAAACTCGTGTTTACGCACTCATCAAAATGCACTAATGGGTACTCTGAACTCATTTCTATTGACATCTGCAGGAGGCATCGGAGGAGAAACCCCTTCATCCTCTTACTCAGACAGAATAGCTTGTGAAACGATGCGGGCATCTGATCTGCTTGCTGTGACCAACATATGTACACACACAAACCTTAACAAGACTACATGTTTATTCCAGAAGGAATCCATTTAGCTGTAAACTAAGCAGAACCCAGAATTTTGAAGTCGTAGCCCTGAGTACGCAACAAGTTTGATAGCTCACGTCAGATTTTTCTATCCCCCCCTCTCTAGGCCAGTGATGGCTGCTCAACACGCTCATCCTTCCCCTCTCCCCTCAATAAGCATTGTACAGTGACGTTTGTCTTGACTGTATTTGAGTTCTCTGGTAATGTAATAAGCATGATGGTGCCTTCTATGAATACATCATTCCAGTCTTGCTGGTGATTTTGTACAGTATAGTGTATGAATTACTGTGCTGCAAAGCCGACCGGCTGCAAAGCATTTAAAGGAAATCATTGAAAAATTGTATTAAAAAAAAAATTGCAGTATCTTTCAATCAGTAAACGTTGCTAAAATTATCATCCACCTTGCTCTTCAATTAACAAGTTTGCCTGTTTTTTTTCAGAGGGGGGGAAGGGAGGAAGAAGGCATCCACGTAGTCTTCGGGCTGTCTCTTCTCTTTAATCAAGGTCAAAGTTAAAGAAAAGGGAGTTGAAATCTCCCTTGGACATGAATTTCAGAAGTCAGTCAAGAACAGGGAACGCTTTTGGCCAGCTCATAATCGGTAGAATGAGCATCCTTTGTGAGGGTGAGCTTATGAAACGAGGATACTGCAATTTTCAGAGAACAAAAAAACAGCTCTTAAGTATTCGCATTTTCTGGTTGCACTTTTAAAAAAACTCTTACTCACTTTGCACATAACTCTCAGCTGAAGTTGACACATATGTGGCTCCAGGCTGAAGGACAGAAATGGGATGTCCTTTTCTTCAGGGGGACTGGTGGGTTTTCTCTAGGAGAGGCCTGTTTCTGGATGACGTTCCGGAGC
>NW_008600637.1:0-917 GCF_000691845.1 Merops nubicus
GGCGGGCTCTGCTCACCACAACAAATCTGTACACACATGGGGGCAGGAAAGTGGATATGTATGGGTGTCCACAATAATCTGAAATAGCTCTTAATCATGAATCTTCTGCATCTTTGACTGCTGTTTCAGTTAGTTGAATTTGTGATATTTATACTTGAGAATGGCTCTATATTATTGTTATTAATGCCAACAAGATTGACTCATATTCTGATGATCAGTTTTACACTGAATTTCGTGAATAATTTAATTTTCATTCTTAAATTACTTCATTAAGGTTTTCTTAAATGAAATAGCAAAAACTATAATGTCAAATTTCATGTTTACAGTATGGAGATTACACAGGAAAAAACTCTCACAAGAGAAGGGATGTTTTATTGACAAATGCTTCTTCTAGTCAAGAAGCATTTGAAGTTCAAAAAAACTCTCCGCACTTCTCTGAAATGTAAGTATTAGGCGTTGTACATACTGTAATGGTCAATTTTTGTTTCAAAGACCTTGTGTTGTGGTTTGAGGCTTGGAATGGGGTCGTGACCTTCCAGCAACTGGGAGGACCCCAGGTGGGTGTGAAACCATTGTATTCCCTCCCCTTCCTACACACACTCTGATAAGAGGCAGGGAGTGGTTTCTTATTTCACTCCTGCCTTGGAGCTCGGAGAGGAAAGTTCTCCTTTCACTCCGTGGGACCCTGGAACCATTTCTGAGGGTTTTGTATATTTTATTTTTTTTGTATTATTCCCCTAATCTTTGTATATATTATTTTCCTTACCTCCCTTTTTCGTTTTCTGTTCCTTGTTGAACAATATACTTCATTTTTTTTTCAAAAGTGTCTCTCTCTCTCTTGGGGGGGTGGGGGAGAGGCGAGTACCTAGTTCTATTCCATGTGGGTCCCGCCCCGAACCCCTTTTTACACCGAACCA
>NW_008600638.1:0-3028 GCF_000691845.1 Merops nubicus
CGCGGTGCCGAACGTGAAGTGCCTGGTCTGTGGTGCTTGTGGTGCAGCTCCCACAAAAACCTGCTGCCAGGAGGAGTGTCCCTCTCTAAGCACGGCGTTCTGGGGAAAGGCCTCGGGGGCTGTGGTGCGTGGGTGTGGGGCTGTTTAGCCAGCATGGAGCTGTGCATGAAAAAGAGCTTTGCTTCCTTGGGGGCCCTGCTTTGCTGCTGCCTGCTGTGGTCTCATGTACCCCACTTTCAGGACATGACCCTATTGAGTTATGTCAAGCTTTGGCTATTGCTCTGGTTTAAAAGTTTTTGTAACAGTGATAGGGCAATGAACAACCCAGATGCCCCTTCAGCCCTTCACACATCCCCAGCTCCCCTGTGCAGGCCTCAGAGAATTTCTTTTTCTTTAACCACTTCATTTTAAGGGGTATGCTTGATGATGTTCTGATGTAACACACTGTTACGGGTCCTCAGCACAGATAGCTGGGCTGTACAGCTCCAAGGAGCTCTCTGAATGTTGGGATGAGAGCTTTGCACTGAGAAAATGGGGCACACTTGGTGTTTCCTGAGTGAGCGAAAGGGCTCCTGTGACCATTGTTGGTCTTTGTTCTGCTGAGACAAGAAGGGGAAGGTTGTCACCAAACCACTTGCAGCAGATGATCTCAAGCAGAGTGTTTTAGTGGGGTGCATAATTCACATGAGATTTAACAAAAGGGAGCAAAACACTTCACACTTCTAATCTGAATTTTCTGAACATTTACAGGTAGATATGTAGAAGGTGAACTCCTTTCTGAACCTATGTGCATCAGCTGATTTCCATCTGTCTGGCAGGTCAGGGAAGCCTCTGTAATGTGCAGATTTTGTGACTCCTGATTTGGTCCCCTTGAACTTGCCGTTCAGAGGGAGGTGTGGTCAGCTGCTGGAGGTTAGACGTCGGCAGAGGTGGAAGCTGCTCTGAGCCCAGCTGGCAGGCTGTCTGTGGAGGTGTGTGTCTGAGTGGGATCGGGGAATGGAAGAAAGAGAATTGGAGAGGTGGTTTCTGAGAGCCCTCACTCAAAATCCCTAAATAAACTTGGCCTTGGTTGCAGTGGGCTGACAGACCCTTAATTATAGTAACGGCATGAGTAGCGTTGCTGTGTAACTGGTTCCCTGCTGGAAGTCTCTGGCGGAGCAGCGTGGTGTGCCAGATATCTGCTTGGGACTGCTGCTGGTTGTGCAGATGGGTTTGGGGTAATGCTCTCAGCTGGAACAGACAAATGATGCAGGTGTCCAGGCGTGGCTTGGTTTGTGTGCCTGTTCCTTGGCAGAAGCCAGATTCCCGTCGCATAGGCCCATCAGAATCTTCTCAAGCATCTCTGCAGCAATTATCTTCTGCAGAAAGTCATTATATTTGGAGATACTGGAATGAATGGTCCTTCCCCTCCTGCCTTAGTTATGATCTCTGGGCTGGGGGTTTGTGCAGCCACCAGACCCAGTGTGGTTTCAGTCTCTTGAGGTGTGGCTGTGTGTGGAGCATGGCTGGGGCTGTGTAGCCGTGGGGTCTTGACTGCCCCGGCGGTGCCCACGAGTCCCAGGAGTTTTGCTGGGCTGCAAAATGCACATAACAATGCTCTGAGCTTGTGAGTGTTACATCTGCTGTGCTCTTTGTGTCAGAATAGAAAGCAGCCCGGGCGCTGGGCGGTGGGAGGGAGCTGGAGGCACAGTCACTGTGAGGAGTCTCTGGATTGTTGCTAGTGAGTGCATGAGGCTGTGGTGAGTGAGAATGCCAGAGAGAAGCCACCTCTCAGCCAGCCTGGCCCAGCGCCGGGCAGGCTGTCACGCTGCTGGCACCCTGAAGGTATCTACTGGTTTGTCACATCCAGCAAAGTGCAGCTGGAAGCCCCTCTCCTCCAGTACCAGCTAGGGCTGAGTTTCCTTGCAGCCAAAGCAGTTTGGTTATGGATCCTGCTTCGTACTGTTATTTGGCACCTTGATGTGATGTTTTCATTAGGAGTCCTGCAAAATACAGCAGCTTGGTGTTGCTGATGAAATACCTCCAGTTAGTAACAGGTTAATCAGCTTTTTTTCAGCGGTAGAAGTGATGAAGAAGCATCCTTTAAGTCATCCAGCATAAAAATAAAATCAAAGGTCAAGACTTGTGGCACTAACTGGGTTAGTTTGCCCAGGATCGTGTTCACGAGGCCACACAGAAACCCCCTTGTAGCCAGGGCTGTCCCTGGTGTCAGTGGAGCCAGATCCATTTCTTCCTGTGGCTCACAAGACGATCAGAGCTCAGCGTTACGGTCGGTGTGGTGTCCATTGGGTGGCAGTTCCCTCTGCTGGGATCCAGCCAGAGTCAGGCACCTGGGGATCTGCATCCTGCTGTAATGCTGGCGAGAGAGCAGCAGCTCCTGTCCTCATCCAGCTCTCCTTCCCCAGGGGGTCTCAGAGCACCTCATAGCTGGGATGAGCCTTGCTTGCCTCTTGCGGTTGAATTTACTGTTTCTTCACCGTTAGTGCACCTGCAGGCTGGGCAGTGCTCTTGGTGATGGTGGTTGGAGCTGGAGTCTGCAGTGTTGCCTCATCTATATGGGTCTCTTAGAAGGGGACATTGAAATCTTGTCGTGTTTGGACGTTTGATCTAATGTAAGAACTTTCTAATTGGGACATTCACGAGTTAATCACGTGTGACACTTTGTTTGCTTGCTGCTGCAAGCCTGAGATGTGTGTGAGGATGTGGGGAAGTGGATCATCCTTTTTTTGGCTTTGTGTCGCCCTAATGCATTATCTCCATCTGGTTGTCTCCTCCCCCCTCATGTCCCTCAGCTGGAAGTAAGCGTGTACCAGTGGCTATTAATAGCTGAATCCTGCCACAGTCTGCTCTTGCAGATGGGATTCTCAGCTTCTGAAGCCTAAACTCATTACAAACAAAGCAGTTCGCTGTGTGGGCCCTAATACAATTAGCCTTGCTCTAAGTTGGGTTCCCGGGGCCGGGCGCTGCCCTCGGCACTGGTGTGAAGGTTGCCCAGCAGTGCCCTGGCCCGCGGGCAGCGCGGCCCCTG
>NW_008600639.1:0-7500 GCF_000691845.1 Merops nubicus
TCAGCAAACTTGCTGAGGGTGCAACCAACTTGCTGAGGGTGCAATCAAGCAATGGTAGGAACATAAAAGCATAAGAAATGCCCTTGTGAGTCAGACCAGTGGCTCACCTAGCCCAGTGTCTGCTTTCCAGCAGTGGCACTAGGAGTTGCTATTATGCAAAGTATGGGGGTGGCCATGTTCAGTGATGGTTCCCCAATATTCACAGCTGTTGCATTAGACATGTTACAGTGTGTTCCCCTGTATATTCCCTTTAGCATGAGTCTGTTGTCTGTGAACCCATCTAAACCATTCTTGCACTAGTGGACACCCATTAATCCCAGAAAAATACTTTACCAAGTTTTAACTGATCTCCTGATAACTAATTTTTTTTCCAGTTGCTACAAAACAGGGTGAGAAAATCTGGTTTGTCTTCTTTAGGGAAATATACTTTTGTGGTTTGGAATGGTCAGTTTTTCACTGACAGGCAAGAAAATTCGAAACTCTTCAGCTGGCAAAGAGTATTATAATCACTGACTGGAAGCCTGTCTGCTGGTAAGACAAGCTATTGTTTTGGTATATAGCATGCACAATTAATACCAGCGGACTTGGATAAATTTGTGCTGCAAATAAAGCTGCGGCCCTTCCTTGCAAAAAAAGAGTGCAAAAGAGAGTCATCAGGACTTGCATTTTGGGAAAAGATGGAAAATGAATATGTCAGAGATAATAGGGAAAATATACTGCTTTAAAGAAATGATAAATCACTGAATTTAAGAGATAGGGAATTAGGTTCAATGATAGTTCAGAATGACATTTTGTTTCTTGCCTTCTCTATTACTGTAGGAAAGAACTAAAGGATGCTGGATGCTAAATGAGACCTTGATGTAAATGTCTAATAGCCTCTTGCTGTCCAAAAATTGCCTATAAACTGTATTTTCCTATGTGTACAGTCTCTACTCAAAGTCTAATAACATTCTTACATTTCAGCCTTCATAGGAGTTTAGATGTACAGATTGAATTGACTGTAGCCCATGGTCTGTAGCCCAAAACACTACATAAGGATTTACAAATATTCAATTTCCTTTTTCAGAGTTGGTTTATATATTTACACTTTTCTGCAGAGGGTCTTCACTACATTTTAAAACTCTCCTGTACGTATTTTTACACATTAAAGTTAAAAGAATTCACTTTCCAAAAGAAAGTAGAAGCATGGTGACAGAAGCTGTACAACGCATATGCAGGCCTATCTATGATTTAATTCTCTTTCCTACACAGAAGGCTCTCTTAATGGATTTTTTTTGAGTATTTGGAAGCATACAGACACACGTACACAGAGGCTGCTTTGGAGATGAGTTTGTGCATGGAAGAATCTTTATCTGCATTCCTATCAATTAAATTGCCATCAGTACTGCAGGCACCTCTGGCAGGGTTCCAGGCTCCAAAGAGGTTGGATTGACTTGCAGTCCTAGAAATAAGGGTCAAACTGATTCCCATCTTTGCAGTACTGATAGAAGCTTTATATAACTCACTTGATATATAAATATTTCTTTATCAACAGTTGGCTATGCAACAGCATGGTGCGGTCTGCACATTTTCATGTAGTAGATGGTTCACATTTTCCGAACTCCAGGCAAAAGTCAACACTATGAGACATTCGCTATTTAACAGGATTTTCTGACTACTGATAGGTCGTTACTGTCAGTTTCCACATAACAAACGGTTCAACCCCTAGTTATCTGGGGGACTGTTCTTACATTTTTCTACTCGTCTAAAGAAAAAAAAAGAACTTCTGAAATGAACTGCACAACCACTCACCACATTGACATATTGTGATCTATCCCAAATTCAGGACTACTTGGTTAGCATTATGTTATCTGTGCTAGCTTCACAAAACTATTACAATTGCACTTTTTCTTTGTCTGTAATGGTTCCCCATCACCCTGGTAAGTGGGCAGCCATTTTGTTTCTGTCGTCTAGATAGAGCTGTGAAGGAGAATTAAATTTCAACACTTACATAACAGAGATTAATTGATTGATTAGATTATTAATTAAAGTTTCCATTAAATTCTCTTTTTAAAAAGCACAGGATTGTGGATCCCCAGGGTTTTTTCTAACCCTTGAAATCATAAACAAGAGAATGCATAACTAAACATTGTATCTTATCTTGTGAAGTATAATTAAGGCAGTGGATGCATTGCTCTAAAGCAAGATATTTTTCATTCCAAAAAGCCATTTTTTTCCCCCTACAAACCTTGACAAAGAGAAGGAGATTTTGGTGTGTGTCTGCCCCTCCCCCCTCCCCCCCAATATAGAAATGGCCTCTAAAAATAGCTTGGTTTAAACATATATGTACCTATGTGTATGTATGCCTGCCTGCATGCATGAATATCTGTTTAGGGGGTTGTATGCTATTCATTTTTAAGAAAAGGAAAAGAAGTGAAAACATGACATAGGTTGTTTCAGATTTGAACTGATGTGGTCTACCCAGAACTTTCAGCCACATAATGTTTCAGAGATCTGTGGAAAAATAAAAACAGCAAGTGGCCTTTTAGGTAACCCATAATTAAAAGCAATTTTGAGCTGTCTTTTCAGGGAAGCTACCCAGGGGAAGTATTTGCTACCTGTTTGACCTTCACAATTGTGAGTCCTTGGCAGTGTCAGCGACCCTCTGAACTGAATTCAAAACTAATCTCTAACAGAAAAAGAGAAACAGAATTCATGCAAATCATATTAATTCCAACATTTCCCCAGTGAGCTGGGTATAAACTACAGCCTAATTAAATATTTTTTAACGATGTGAGTAATTTTTGCCAAGGGGCGGATTCAGGGGAAAATTTAATATGAGATCACAAAAGCTGTTCCCAGCGTTGATTCTGTAAATTAATGACTATCTGCCTTATGATAAAAACATGCTGCCAAGAATGAAAATGAAGTCAGCAAAGCTTGCTCTATTTGTCTAACAACCAAATATACAGAATACAAAACTTTA
This sequence comes from Merops nubicus, assembly GCF_000691845.1. Lineage (NCBI taxonomy): Eukaryota > Metazoa > Chordata > Aves > Coraciiformes > Meropidae > Merops > Merops nubicus. The sequence continues at coordinate 2,966 of NW_008600639.1, forward strand.
AAGGATATGGAAAATTTCCCTTGTCTGTATGATGTATTCCTGATAAAGATGCATGACAATGACAGCATAAAGCTGCTCTATATTATTCAAGACTATCAACCCTTACTAGTTATCACTAACACAGTGTTAGCTAATGTTATGAACTTTAGTGAGACAGTGCCAAACACCAACATCAAGATCCTTAGAGGTATTTATTTAGGTGTGGGTAGGAGAAAGTGCTGTGACCATTTCACAAACTAAGACACTGAACGCTGCACAGTTTCTCAGAGCTGCTCACAACCACACATCCATCTTCCCTAACACTTAAAAAGACCTTATCATTGTAGCATCTAGGCACCAATCTTAAGTGCTTGTCAGAAAGAGAATCTCATTAAACCACTGTTATTAGTACTTTCAAATAATAAATGCATAAACATTAAAACGATGATCAAGAAAAACTGTATAAAGAGACGGGAATTATTGGTGCAATTAGTCTGGCCAGCTTTTTATCATGATTTGGAAATCAAACAGTAAGCTTTATGTGACTGAGAGGATGCTTTATAAAGCACAGTATTAGATCAGATATTGAAGGTATTCAAGTACAAAACGCTCTGTTTAACCAATAAAAGATTCCTCCCTCTTTGTTCATCTCATACTAACCTAACTTGTAACAAGACAGACAGTTAACAGCTAGGAGTTACAAAGCGCCACCAGATGACAGGTGACTAGGACTTTGGTAGCAGCCTGGTCAAGAGGCCAGCCCATTGTAAGGACTTTGCAGCCCTATTTATTTAAATTTCTGCCAGTGATGGCCACTGAGACTAAATTTACAGCTTTTCAATTAGAAGGTCATTCTGTGCTAACTAGCACGCCATTGCCTCATTATGATCATAAAATTAGTGAGAAAAGACTAGCATGAATAATATGAAGGAGCCAATCTGCAAGGTGAAGAGGTGTCTTTTTCTTGTTTCATCAGAGATGTGAGTAAAGCTTGCTGTTTAGAAACAAATATTTTGCCTACAGTGCATGAGTCTCTTAGGAAAGAAATACTTCACAATTTTTTTCTACTTCAGAACAAATAAATTGGTCATCTTCTGTAAATTAACCTTGACAAGAGGAAAGGACAGTTTATGACTGGTGAACAGGGTAACTTAGGGCACAGATTTATATGATGCAGAATGTATGTGTAAGATTTTAGATTTCAAAGCACTGCAATAGGACTTTTATATTTCTTAACTTGAGCTTAGTGACATTACCTCTTTTTGCAAACATAATTACATTATTTAAAGGTTTTAATACAAAAACAATAACACAGAGAAGAAGTTAATATCAAATATATCTTAAGATATTGTTAATTTGCTGTTTGAAAACTGAGACTGTCACAGTGACTTCAGAGTGAATACTCTGCGAATTATGAGTCATTGCTGCACAGAAATGTAAGCCACAGAAAGGATGAGGACTGTTGTAATTCCCCTCAAAGCACTGAGAGAACTACTCCATCTATCATACACAAGCCATACAATGTACAGTCTTCCAAGCAGCCACGGAGCTCCACAGCACGTATAAATAGAGAAAAAAAAAAAAAAAAAAAAAACAACACAAAAATGGGATACACTTCAGGATTACAAAAATGTTTAAACCCCCATATTTTAAAATATATTTTATTTCACGAAATCTTGGAAACTGTCTTAGTTTCAGTCTGAAGAGCACAGATCATCTTTAAGAGAAAATTATTTTTTGCTCAAATCTGATAATATGTTGAAAGCCACTAGAAGAGGAAAAGTAAAGCAGAGAGCATGACATAATTCTCAGGGTGAAAGAATGAGAACGCTCACTGTAATCTGTGGTTACCTGCTCTATGTTCAGGCTGCACCTCACTCTCCAAGAACTTTGCTCTTTTCTAGATGAACTCTCCCTGTACTCAGCTGCCACTGATGAACACACACATCCAGCCAGAGGCAGCCCTGACCTACTTTTTCGGCTGACCTGCTTGAGTAGTTTAAACAGATGCTCTGTCACCCAAATTGAGAGGTTGAGGCCTTTCACTAACGTAGTCCAACAAAACATGTTTCTTGCCGTACCCTCACCTGTTTTATTTGGAAAAAATGGAGACAGTCATTAAGGGGTTTTGCTGTACATGTGGAATAGTCAGAAACTCATCCATGGCTTTCCCCAGATCACAAAAAAAAGCTGGAACAGAATACGAAATTCAAGCTTCCAAGGCCTGCCCTACCAATACTCCTTTTCTGGAGAAACCAACAGCAGACGGTAAACAAAAAGGAAGTATAATAATTTATTTTCCATATGTATATTGAACAGGATTTTACGAAGACTTTCAGACTATAATAGAAGCACATGAAATGAAAGTTGATGGTTTAATGTACAGAGGGAAAGGAAGGCATCTCATGGTGTCTATCTACAGATTTTATATTAGGCAGCTGTAACTGAGAGATCCTGTGATAAAAGCATTCCAATATTCACTGCTCTGTGAATCACAAATCTCCAAGTATATGACTAAATATAAGGGTCTTTGATAAAAACAAAAATAAACAACACAAAAAAACCACATTCAGAAGACTAGTCTAAGTTAGGTGACTCCACACCTTCGAGAATTACACAGATGATTTTAAACCCCTGGGTAAATAAAGACACACAGCAGATAATTTCAGTTGTGAAGTTCAGTTTGGGAATGGGAAAATATGGATGTGTAATTTCAAACAGGCAAGATAAGTCAAGCCTAAGCCCTTTGGGAATACTAACTATGGAAAAAAAAAGTTGGGTCAAATAACAACAGAAAAAAGTGCATGAAAAGCAAAGGAAGAAAAAAAAGTTTGGTACAGAGAGCACAAAAAATTGAACATCTGTGTTTCAAGTCCTATTTTTTTTAATTTTCATAAAACCTGGGGATTCTGAGAAGAGTTTATCTAAATCAGTCTTTTGCATCTTTAATTTTTGTATGCCTATTGTTATTTACAGAAGTATTCATAGTCATGTGAACTACTAGCCTGTGCAGGGTTGCCAACTTGCATATTTTAACTGCAAGACTTGCAGCAACTTTGCCTTTTCATTAAAGTCCTAGACTCTAGAATCACACAAGTAGTACAGGATTCCAGCTTTCCCATAAAGATGGAGAAAGTTTCTAGCCCACATCGCAAAGGAAAACTAAAACTTCAAAATCTAGAAAGTGAAGAAAATGTTTACATTTCTGATGCTTAAAGCAAGCCCTTTTCTTCCCCAACTCATTTTCTTTTAATGCTTCAAGCTGATATCTCTTTGGCAACTGCTCTGTTATGTTTAGATCTTAAAGGGCCTGATTCACTTCTCACTGATGCTAGCAGATGTCATTTTCTGATTTACTTAGATCAGGAGTAATCATCATCCACAGACCACAATGAAGGTGAGATAATGAAGAGCACAGATATTGCAGAATTTTTACTGGAATTTTGTTCCATAATAAAGCTTTGAAGACAGGTTATGCTGTATGGTTTTAAAAACTAATCAACGTTTGCTAGATTTTCTGTGTGCAAGGCAGAATATATCTACAAAGTGTCTGGTGCGCCCCATTTGTACTTTGTTTATGAAATGGGATTTGGAAACATTACCAGCAGACTCCTCGATAGACCAGAGCTAATGCTGCAGTGTCTAGGAGGCATGAAAAGCCTTTTTAAACATTCAGAACTGAGCTCTTCACTATTGCATTGCAGCTGTAGATTACACTCTTGATTCTAGACACCAATCTCTTTTCCCTTATTCATTGTTTATTAGGCAGAGCTTCACTTTTGGATGGGTGGGTAAAATCTACAGCAGCTATAGTAACAAGTAGTCTCAAACACTGCATATTTAAACAGGGTTTTGCACATCCTACTAAATGCAGCCATTTATTATGTTTAATACAAGAGTGTGCTGCTAACATCTCAAAGTCCTTCCTGATAAGTTTCTTCTTCAGGAAGAAGAGACTCCACTTCCCACAATTTCAAGAATCATTACTCATGCCTTTACCTCAACTAGTAAGATATACATTTGTTTTGTTCAACCCTAGTGTCATCTAATGCAGAGAAAACTAGTTCTATATCTTTAAAAAACGTTTTTGAGATTTTAGCTCCCTGACCACAGACTTTTAACTGGTGTAAGTTACATCAAAAGGCAGTCTAAATATAAATAATTAAATTTTCATCTATTGAGTCTATTTGAATTAAACTGGACTTTTCAAATCACATATGCTCATGTTTCTTCATTTTGAAAGTAACAATTTGTCAGGGGTTTCTTCTTTTTGCCTCCACCTTCCTAAATCATTAATAACTTGTGATGGCTTCTGAAAAAGGTTGTAGATCAAGATTTCAGTAGTCGTGATGTAAGTCTGCTGCAGAATGCCCAAATTCAATCAAATCAATTCACCAGCTTGCAGAACTGGTTGAATGCCCTCTTCCATGTTCCACTGCAAGGGAACTGAATATAAATTCTGTGAATAGAATCACGGTGTTAGGAGCGCTTTGGGCTAACGTGAGGGGGTTACAGGTTGCCTTCAGAAAAAGAACACTATGATTACAATGAACTCA
>NW_008600639.1:12500-24907 GCF_000691845.1 Merops nubicus
TTTTTATGCTAAAGATAGAGGCAGATAAAAATGAACTCAATTTAGGTCAAAGCTTCTAAAGCTAGGAAAAAAAAAATTATTTTTTTTCTCTATATATTCTCTTCTATAATATCATAGTAGGAGATATATAGTTGTTCAGTGGGGGTTTTTTGTGTTTTTTTTTTTTTTTTCCTTGTGGTTTTTATTTTGTGGGTGTTTTGTTTTTGTTTTTTTTTTTTTCCTTTAAACTTTTCTTGAGGTCTGTAGTGAAAAGAGTGAGTCAGTAAAAGGTATTCTCCATGCAGCTCCACTGACTGTGCAGAGGGCAAAATCTCTTTGTCGCTTCCCCAGGAATTCTTAGGGAGAGAGAAGTCTGCACTCCCTGCCCTACAACTGAAGTGTAGCTTGAAATACATTTCTGGAATGCTGTGTCCCCCTCATACTTTCCTTTTTTGAGCATTTATGGAAAGGTTTCTTATGGATTTTGCCTTCCTCTTTGCTGAAATCTCAGTTTTACACTAACAATGAAAAATCTTGATAATTTAGAAGTTAAAGTTATTAAAATACCAACATTAACTATTTTTTTAAACTATCAACTTGCATCTGGTTTCCAGTGGATATACGAGACTCAACAAAATGAGCTACTAGAATAAAATGCAAGCAAAAGGTTGGAGCTGGCTAATGAACCATAACAGTATTAAAGGCAAAGAGAGCTTGTACGCACTCACCACGCTATGTCCTGTCTTGCAATTGCAGGATGAGAAGAATCAGATTGGCTGGGGAAAAGATGTCAGACTCAAAGTCTTAGAATAAAGATGGCCAATCCTGATTAATGTTTATAGATCAGATGAAGCAACTTAAAGCACTGGATGAGAACAAGTGTTTTGTGTTTCAGAGATGAGGAAAAGAGAAAATATAGCTCTTTCCTCAATGAAGCTAATAAAGCTCCTCCTATGCCCTTCCTTGTTTCCACTATGCCTTTGCTGATTGTGTGCTTACAAGTGCAGGAAGATACAGCCTTTTCTAATGGCCAGGGAAATATTTAAGTGTAAGATTTGAGAGAATAAAATTAAGTTTATTAAGTTATTACATTGATTAACAAGGCTATCAAGATGACTGGATTTTTAAATTGAAAGCTTTAATAACCTACTGACAATTACAAAGTTTTGTTAGAAGTTGACCATGTACTTACAAATGTTTATGATTCTGGTAAACTAAAACCTCATTTAGGTCTGAGAGTAGCTTATCTGTTTGTCAGTGCTGACTAACTGAAATGGTGCTGGACTCAATGCCCTGAATTGCAGCAGTCTAAGTATGCATGACAAGATGGGAAGGACTAACTGGAAGAAATGGAATCTGGTAATACACTAAACTACAGTTGAATATCCACAGAGTTATTATTGCTAAGCCAAATGCAACCATTCCCAATACAACACAAAAGCGACCTCCATCTACAGTTTCAGTTAAAACTTGCAAAAATAGTACCCTGCTTTCCACATTTGTGCACCTCTGAACAATAGCATCAAACCCATGAGAGTTAGCTTTGCTGCAATCCTCTTTACAGAATGGGCACATGTGAATTGTGGTGCAATGGAAAATATTCTCAACAAGAGAACCACCCAGTATAAGACTCAAAACTTACTCTTGGTATTCAGAATACTGTATTTATCCTGAGGAATTCCAAATAATTTCTAAATAGCAATGTTTTTATGTGTCTAAGTATCACTTCACTTGTTAGTAACTCATTTTGTTACTATCAATGACAGCGTTACTTTCCTTCATACTACTTCTGCTTATTCTATTCTGATGAGGAAATCATCACAGGAGAGATTTTCAGTTAGAATATGACCTTATAGCTCCCGGCATGAAGACACATGACTATTTGGAAGCTGCAGGTGCTGCTGTAATATAAACACAAATATTATCATAGGAAATACATTGTGTCATCCAAGGTAAGAGTCAGCTGGATTCTACTGTGCCAAATTCTTTTAAGGTACAGTTTCCATTTTTGTGCTGTTTATTCATGTACCTAGTCTTTTACAAAAAATTATAATGACATCACAGTTCTTAAAGTTTGTATTGTAAGAGGAGGATAAGATTGTAACTATTCATGAGAACAAAAGCTAAAAAGAAAATTAACAAACAGAAGAGGAAAGTCATTAGTTGTAAGAACCTACAAATAAATTAAACCTTGCCTAAGATGTATTGATTTTCTGTGGCCTTGCCCATAGAATAATGTCAAGCATGCCTGACAATCCATTAGGTTCAGAAGGCAAAGCCTACTTATAATTATTCTTTCGCTTCCATCTTAAGAAATATGCTGGTATCAGACCTAATTCTGATTCTGATTTGCCATGGTGTAAGTCAGAAACAATAAGGGAGTTATAACTAACGATTAAAATCAAAGCACATTTTACTGTAAGGTGTGAATTAAAGTGAACAGTAAGACCTGCACTTTTGTAGAAATTAAAATTTTCTGACTTTTTATCGTGTCACATTCTTTATCAAAAGAGGCAGTTCCAGGAAGGAAACTAAACAATAATCATTGTAATAAATGATGTGCTTAGAGTGCAAGAATATGGTTTGCACTTAATACTTCCTATATTAATAAAGTATAATACTTACAACTCTACGCAGACAGCTAAACAAGAGAGTTTCAGAAGATACACGATAGTTAAGAAAAAAACAACCTGATAGCAGTTACTGCTGTCAATGATGAAGAGCCATCAAAATCACAATCACAAATTCTCCATAATTTTCTATTTAAAAAATCTCATTTTATTATTTTAAATTGCTATGTTACTTTTTTGTTTGTTTGTTTTGATTTTCAATATAAAAAATATTTCAAAGGAGCCAATAATTTTAGATTGGGTTTCACCTTGATTTACAGATGCGTGATTCAAGCCTATAATCAATACAATTATTTTACCATGAAAAGGTATTTCTGCCTACACTGCAGACAGAAAAATAAAAGTGTGCAAAGGAAAACAAGAGATAGGCAGAAAATTTTTGAAAGAGAAAAAGAACAGACAGAAAAATGTAGCTTATTCTTAAAACATGTTTGGTTTAAACTTTTCTGCGACGTGCCACTAAGTGGCTTCTATCTCTCCTAATGACAATTCATTTAATGGCAGAAAAATCACTTCTGAATACTTCAAACAGTTTAGAGCTACTAGTTTTATAATTTTATATGCTTTGAAAACAGGCATCTACATACATAAAACAGACAGCCATGACACAGATTTAAATTTTCTGTGTGATGAAGTCTAGAGCCAAAAGTCTCTACTGAGATTTGCAGGTGGTGTAGGGTTTTAAGATTTTCATTGCCTTAGCAATGTTATGTCATAATTTCTGGTTGGTTTCACTAGCTTCTTTGTATACCTGAATTTGCTTACAGGGTTAAGCAGTCAACCTGGAGATCTTGTTCAGTCTTTCTATCACAAAACTTGAGATATAATCAAGGCTAGTTGTATGTGCTTTCTCCCTAGTTGTTGGAGAATAGAGACAACTACTCACAGGTGCTAACGGGAGGAGTGAATTGCCCTCCTTCTGACTATACAGCAATTTAGACTTAGACTTGAACTGACTACTTTTCAGACAGCTGAAGCTGGGAAAGTAATTCTCTCTCTGAGGTTTAACAAGGGTCCAACTTTTCCTGGCCTGCTAAGCAGAAAATATGGAGGGCCTTCCTGTGAAACTTGTCTTTGTAGGGGGATTTTATGAAAGAGACCATCAGGAAAAAAAAAAAAAAAAAAATTCTACATGCACTTCTGTAATTCAGTATGGATCTAGAACTATAAATGGAAATACTTCACTGTTAGGAGCCCATTACTTTTGCCCACTCTGAGATATCAGCTTAGACAGCACAATAAGCTGATTTATAAAACCACTGAAATTTGTAGTTTTGGGGTGTATGTGGCAGTTATTCATCTCAGTTGAATAATTAACTGATGCTATTCAGGGTGGGGGGCAGGGAGACAGAGAAGGGAATAAGCAACATTAAGAAAGTTGCTTGAGAGTTTGCTTCAGTTTTCTACTTCCAAAATCAAATTCCTGTTGTAGACCTTTACATAACTTGTTACTGCAGTGGCAAAATAGAAGAAAGTTTGCAGAAGTACATAGTAGTCAGTACAACAATAAGTGAATCAATTGAAGACAAACATTAAAAGAGTTATTTGCTAATGGGCACCATGCCAGGGTTACTCATGCAATGCTGCCTGCAGAATTCCTAAGCTGAGTTCAGAAGATACAGATCGATGCACCTCCAAAGAGAGTCTATATCAATCTCCATTTCATTCATTAGCTTCCACTCTGAGCTGGTAGGCTGCTAGTTAACTCTTTAATGTGGGAGAGACTGTCAGTGTAAAGGCCACTGGGACACACACTCTTCTCTGCTGTACTTGACCTGTCGATATTTCTTGCAGCATATTGTTTAAACTGGTACGGCTAATGGCAAAATGGAGATCTGGGAGGCTTGGGAGGCTTTCCCAGCTTTACACTGGCTTATCATTCTACAGGAAACATTAGTAAACGCATCCTGATGAAGTATTCCTATTTGTGTCCTGTGAATATGAATGAAAGGCCTCAGATGAAATAATTCAAACAACTCTGTGCCTGAAATCGAAGACAGCTTAAATAATAAATTATGTTAATTTGAGAAATTAGCACATTGAGATATCATGCAAACTAACTAGAGGCAACTGACATTTGGTTACTAATTAAATTGTTCTAATGTCCCAGACGGACAGAATGAGATAGCTACAGCTGTAAAGTTAAAAATTAGTTTCACTTTGAATAAGTTTGGCTGTAAGTTCATTGTAAAATTCTGTAGAAATCCAGCAGGTCCAGGACATGATTGATGCATAAACCATTTAGAATACTTCTGAAAGTGCAAATATGAGATCTAACATATAAAGGTATAATTACTAAAACAAAGAACAATCTCAAACCACCCAGACTTGTGGGCTTTGCTTATTTTCTTTCTACAAATATTGAATGTACTAATTTCCCTTGCCTTACTGTTGAATAAAATCAATTTTCTCAGTAGAGCTGAACTCTCCTTTGTTTAAGGTTAGATGCAGAGTTGATACACATCCTTAGATATAACGGTAATGTAAAAGCCTTGAATATTTAGAACTACGTCACTGTGTGAATCCACAGCCTTTACAGATTCATTATTTGACAATCAGTGCTCTCCATACATTAACTGACATGCTTGGAATTAGCTGAAGGGGAAGAAAAGCTTCCCATTAATTTAAAACTTGAGGCAAATTGTTTGTATACAAATTTTGATAACAACACCTGTTTTTTCTCTCTTGGCCAATACAATCCATGGAGAATCCTAGCTTCGACAATTTCCCTGCAGAATTGTCAAACATATGTATTTGTATTTCATTACTTGAGTAATAGCTGATTTGCCAAATTCATTTACTACTAGTTGCTCCTCAAACATCTCAGTGGGATAATTAAGGAATACTAAGAACTGAAACTGTAGTATGTTAGGTGGGGGCTAGAGCAATTGCCCAAATCCCACTTCTGATTAAACTGCTGTCCAGAATTAAATATTCAATAACTGAAATTCTGTTTTCTTTCCTTACTCTGAGCAACTTATTATCAAGGAGATAGAATAACTCCCTGTTTTGTGCAATAGAGACCAAAAAGCTCACTGTGCCACTCAAACCAATTCTAATCCCTTATGAGCCTACAAGAATGGTATTTAAACTGAAAATTGACTGTGTAATGGACTAAGTGGTGCCTTCTGTTCTCACGGTTCCGTATGTTGGCATTAAAACAAACAAAAGTACATTGACACCCGATGCCTGAACCAGAGAGACAAAGCAAGTGGGGATAAGCTTTAACAGTAGGAAGGCAATTAAAACCCCTTTCTGTCTGAGGGTCGGGGATGGGGACAATGGAACGGATGCCTCCATTAATGCTGCTGAAAATAGGGGTGTGTTCTTGGCCTTGTTTTGTTCTTTTTACACTGCACAGGGGCTGCAGAAGAAAAAAAAAAAAAACCAACAACTTTTCAGCCACAGATTCCCACCATGAAGTCTTCAAGTGGGACTATTCTGGTTTGACTCCATAGCTCAAAATTGGCACGATTAACTCATGTACCAACTCATCCCCCCATCACTAAGCCATCTGGCACCCCTTCCATTATTACCTGCTGGGGGCACATTCTGGTCTAACGTCCACAGAGTAAAAGTCAGGCAAAATTTCCTCTCCTGCAGCTCTTGCCTCTTCCCTCATGTCATTAGCCACAGAAGAAAATCTGGCTTCTAGGTTTTAGAATGATGATGTGAGAAGCACAAAGCTCCAAATTATTATGGGTATTGCAAAAATCACTGCCTGTAATTCAGGTTAACACTTGCCATTGTCCAATTTTTTGCTCTGGTATATGTAACTGCTAAACTCTAATCATTCGGACTGACATTTCCCCTGCCAAGGGGAGTTGCATTTCTAAACTGCCAGAGGAAAGGTGCCATGCCATATGAATTACTCATCTGATATGATAATGTCTGTATTACATTTTGGAGAACTCATACAGTACTCCACTAATGGCATTTTTCTATTTCTTTTTGAGATTCATTTGACAGATGAGCATAACAATTCCTAAAAAGCAGAATGACTACAAGCCTTGTGACACTAAATAGAAGACAACACCCTTTCAAACACTAAATAAATTTCCACAGAGAGCATCTTATTCCATAATCACACACATTTATGTACACAGCAGGCATGACTACCAACCACAAGGTACTGTTGTACAGGTGGTCTTTGCACTTGAACTTGAGTATTCAGAGCACAAACAGATTTAGAGTTTGGAATTCTTAGGTCCAGTGAAGTTGCTGATTCCAGTGGATATTGAGCATGGCAGCTGACAGGTATGAGAACTGTGAGTAGGAAATATAAAGTGGATGGAGGACTTAGTGGTTGGGGCTTCAGGGATTACAAAGATAATTGTGGATCAATTCTGCCAAATGATTTGATGTAACTTAAGCCTGCCATCAGTACTTTAATTGTTTTTACAACAGAACTTGAGAGAGCACTTAGTGCAATGAATGACTGGATAACACCTGGTTGCAATGCCCTGTCCATTAGTTGCATATCATTTCTCTCTTTTTATTAAGCTGGTTAGTCTACTGCTCCACTCATTTAAGACCCAAGATTTATGTTAAAAAGAGGGGTTTACAAGTAGCCGCTGAAATAAATGTCTCTTAATTGGGTTAGAATGGTAAATATATTACAAGAGTGTCTTTTCTATCTGGAAAATATCTTTCCATATTTATGTTTGTAAGCAATAGGATAATTTTAATAAGAAGTACTATGCCATTCCTTTATGCTGAGCTGTGCTAATCTTTGTATACAGCAAAGAAAGACTAATTAAATAAAAACTGAACCCTTTATACCTTCACGAAATGTCAAGAACAAACTGATTCCTAGGAGACCAAACAGTCATAACTCTGTGAATTGTCGCTGTTGTTGGAGTAAGAACATTTACACGACTACTAGTGTTTATGAAGGCTAGCTGCAAATTCAGTAGGAAAATCCTCTCTGCATTGTTTTCTCTGTTTTCTATGGTCTGTGAAGTACAGCAGCATAGCCACATCCAGCCACCTCTGTTTCCCTTCCAGTAGGATACAACATATCAAAATCCTATAATGTTTCCAAGTGATGATCACAAGCACAGTAAGTTTTAATGCATAGTCTCAAAACTCAGAGTGTTGCCTATGGTGAAGAATTAGAAAGATAATTAATCAATGGAAATTCCAAAAAGCAATCAATCTCACTGACAACTTCTCCAAGAGCTGGCTCCAGCCTGTAGCTGGAAAGCTGCCAGGCAAAAAGACTTGGATACCTCTGGGCTAAGATTGTTGTAACACCTGCTTGCCATGGTACCTTTCAGGCTGCAGGAAAGTATCTGTACCCAACGCAGACCAATATGGAAAATAAATTAGTTAGCAAGGATATGCTTTCTTAACTCACTCAGCACCTAACCTGATGTCTTCTGCTAATATAATCTGCCATGGCTGCTGTATTGAGGAGTATCATTTGATGAGACTTATCAGTGGTTGCTTCTGTAGAGCACAAAAGGAATAACACAGAATTGCCCATTGTTGCAAGATGCCTACAGAATCACTTTTCTAATATGCACTCAGAATAATCTATTTTAAAAAATAAATAGCAGAATCTAGGTGGAGTAAATTGGTTTAGCTCCACTGGTTTCAACACAGGCATGAAAATTCATACTAGCTGAGTATCAAGTTCTATGTTCCCCTGAATGACATTAAAAAGTTGGTATACCATAACAGGAAAAAAAAAAGAGGACTTGAATATTGTATTTGTTGAATCAATCTTCAGTGAATAGTTCCTAAAATCACTTTCCTTCTTTCCTAAGCAAGGTCCAAACCCACAAATTAAAAGGGGATGGTACAATCCTAATTATTAATATTAACATTAAACAGTTTTTTTTTTTCTTCCTTTTTTGCTTTATGATTGGCAGATCTCTTTATTCCAGAATGCATTTTATTAAACGTTACTTATTTATGGTGATCATTTAAAAAAGAATACACTTTGGAAAGCATGAAAGCCAGTCAATATTTTTGTGCTAGTGGTGGCAGGAAACAGAGAACATTGTTGGAGGTTAAAATTAACAATGTTCAAAGCATATGTATTTTTCAGCTATCTTGAGTGAAAAAAAAAATGGGATTAAATGCTCACATACCCTTGGAAGAATTTGCAAAAGTGGTTACTTCTACCATTTATTTAAATTCAAAATTATTTGCTTCTTTGAAGGAGAAATAACACTGGAAAATCTGTTGATCCTGCTGTTGTAGAGCTTGAGCGCTCTCTTGCTTTCTTACTTCATCTCACAGCTAAAACATCAAGTTCATTACCAACTGATTAAATTGGCAGTTGGTCAAAAAAAAAAAAAATCATAAACCCCTTGAATTACAGACACACTGGAAAACTTCACCTGTTGGCAATACACTGGGCTTTTAAAGACTGTGGTAAGAGTTGCCAGCACTTTTAAAAATTACCCTCTTTGAGAGCCCAAGGTATCTTTTAAACAGCTTTCTATGACTGCTTCTACATAGTGGGTCTGTCCCTTTGAAATGTCCATTCTAAATTCTCACATACATTTACTCTTCTAAGAAAAATGGTCAAACAGTATACACACTTCAGCAATGCTAACTGCTTCTGCTCAAGACACATCCCACACTGAAGCAGCAAGGGTGTTATACGGCCAGCCTGAACATGGGTAGACTTGACCAAAATGATTGGGAGATTAAGGGCAGTTGAACCTGTCTGCTGAGTCTTGGCCCATTACCAAACCAAGTAAGGATCTCAATGTCTTTAAAGAAAGCTGTCTATGATATGGCAGGGCTGTTTTTTCATGCTACTGTTACTCTAGAGAAAAAAAAAAACAAACAATAATGAGAGGCAGAGATGGATAGGATGAAAGAAAGAGAAGTCTGAGGAGAAGAAAAGAACAGAGTCCAAATGTTCAATCCCTCACCTTGAATTATATCTACTTAGACCTCAATTGTCTCTGTTTGATGGCATCTGGAATACTGCAGTGCTGTAGAGAATTTAAGCTTTTTTCTTTTTGTGGAGGAGTAGAATGCTGCATTGAAAAACATGCCATGCTGATAGCTCCTCTCTCAGCTTAAAGAAAGAGCCTTCAAAATTAATTTGCAGGTCTACCTACAATCATGTGAACAGACAAACTTTTGCTTAAGCATATGTAAAAGAATCTATAGGCAAGAGAAATAAACTTAGAAATATGTCAGGCAAAAAAGCATAACTCTGAAATCCTTGACCCATGTATGGCAGGAGAAACTGTTGGCCTTTCCAGTAACGAACAGTGAGGTATGCAGTAAATGGCAGAAAGGAATTAGTAACCTATAAATCCTTGGTTGAGTGGATGGTGAACACTTTAGATTTCACTCTTCAGTGTACGATGGTTACTTGCTGCTATTCCAGCTATTGTGAAGTATCCCACAAAATGCCATTTAGCCAGTTTTCAAGGCTGCATTTTCTTTGGCTGATGTTTCCTTCAGCCGTAACTGTTCTGAAAAATTTCAAGAAAGATAGCAAGGAGAAATGGACTTACTGATTTAAGCATCTATTTTTATAAAATACTATTTTTTTTTTTTTTCGCTGAAGAGGTCCAGCTTTATTCCTCTGGAACAAGATTTTGAAAGAGGAGTATGGTTTCATTTCAGAAAAGCGTGTTTTATCTCTTCAGATGAATATAGGACCAAGTTAGAAGATTTTGAAAACTGCCATTTGCACATACCCTCAAGAACTTAGTACATGCTCAGCATCACAATCTGCATTAAGGATACTCTTGTATCAGTTGACAGACCAGCTGTGTTGAGCACAAACTCAATCATTCTGTTCTTCAACAGGCTTCTGTCTAGCACTTTTGAGAAAACAAGCAATGCAGAGAAGTAGGCAACTTATAATAATTTTGAAGAGGCACTAGTCTCACTCCATGCAGAAGTTAAAATTCAAGTGAAACAGAGTATTGCAAGAAAAGAATTTATGGTCACCTGAGTCTCATCCATGAACTAAGAACAATGAAAAATTGTTCCCTCAGTTCTCTGTGTGGTTTCACCACAAGCATGACATTGAGGAAGAGTATCAAAATATGTATTCAAAAGGATAGCAAATTAATATTGCACTGGCAAACTTAATTATAACACTACCTAACTTTTGAAAGCTTGGCTTTGTTATTTTATTATTTTGATAACATACAGAGTTACCAAAACTTCGTATATGCAGACAGAGCCCTAGACAGATAAACAGACATTGATTGATACCAGTCCTCAGCAGTTTTCTTGGCAACACTGTTGAGTGACATTTACTTATTTATTATCATTCATTGCCTGATAGGCCAGCCTGCTTATCAGTCATCCCATGCTCATTTCCCTTAATTAGAGAGATCAAATACACCACCACAAATTCCCTCCTTGACCATCCACAGCCACCACTCAGCAGCAATGCCTCAGCTTAGCAGGAAAAAGAGTGGACTGGCTGATAAGAGAGAGGCTCAGATCCTGCAATGGTCTCCTTACAGGTTTACCAACCAAGCGCAACAGGAATGAGTGAAGAGATCAAAGACACTGACTGTGGTTGATCAGGACAGGTGTTTGTGGTGATGTTTTCAACAGATGGAGGTTCCTGTGAGAGAAGAAAAGAGACCCAGGTTATACCAGCCAAATGCGATGACTCCTTAACCAGATCCACTGCAAGCAGTGACATTTTCTTCCCTGTTGTAAAGTGAAGCACATGCACACACAGAGGTTTATTCATTTGCATCGTAAAGGGAAGAAATGTTACCCCTTATGAGAAGAAGAGCAGATGCAAAAGAATGAGAGCCCTTTACAGCACCACTTTCATAGCAGAATTCTGCTGTTCTGGAGTGATTTATTTCTGAAGAGGAAAAAAATGCAAAGAACTTGGAACACACACAAAAGTACCTTCTCATCAAAGGTTGTCTATCGTTTCATGAATCACATGTGATGGATGAGATTTATGAATTAGAATCTGCATCAAAAGATTTACAACGTTCTAAATTAGTTATGACATCTTCTCGTCCGTGAGCATAAACTTTCAACAAAATATCTATATCATCATCACAGAAGCATGGCCAACCCAGTTCTTTCATTTCACTGCAGCACATCCAGACCCTGTCACAATGTTTGATGAATTCTTGAAGGAATGGGCTTCAGATCAATTAAAATAAACACCACAAGCTGATTTATCAAATCTTTTCTGAATGCTCTCAGAAAATGTCAAAAATCTGATCCATTGACAGAGAAGAGTCAGAGAATCGTGGCAGCCTATGGGATCACAAGACCTTTTCAAAACCATCATAAATCACTACAGAAAACAAATGGGGCACCATGTGATAAGATTTCTTCTGACAGCTTTGCCTCAACAAGACATATATGAGATAAATGGATACCTTCGTCTGTGCCCAATTGTCAGTTTACAAAGTTCCAACTTGTCAAATTGTAAAATACACCACATCCAAAATAATATACCTTAATATACAATAGCATGATTTAAGAAACCTCTCACTCTATTTCTTTATTGCAATTTTAAATTACCTTTGAGGGCAGAAACAATTGAGAAAAGACAGACAGGTAGACAGACAGGAAGGCTGGCAGACAGACATGTCAAATATTACCTAGCACAGTAGTTCTTGTACTGCAGCCTATCTAATATAAATAAATCCCTCTTTTAATCCATTATAAAAACTATTTAAGATACAGTAACTTAAATCACAATAAACTTCGCTATTTCTGTTGTTCTTTTTAATAAAGATTCTGAACACATTCAAAACAATGCATTGATATGTAAATAGTTCTCGAATATTAGTTAGGCTTATAGAATCATTTAGGTTGGAAGGG